>NC_056749.1:536660363-536870363 GCF_019279795.1 Protopterus annectens | reverse complement strand
TCAGTAGGCCAATGGGAGGTGTAGTGAGTGTGAATGGCATCCAAATCATTATACTCCACACACACACAGACACAGGTTTGCCAGTACTGGCATGCATGGATGCATTGCTTCACAGGTGTGTAGTGGTTGACTGTCCCAGAAGGCTGTACAATGCTAGGTAAAGGGCATACCTTGGCATCAGGCCACATGACCAAATAGTGGTTGTTGCCTAGCCAAGTGTGTTTGTGTATAAGACATGGGTGTTCTCTGGGTAATACAAGGGTTGCCTATATTGTTCCTCAAACCACGATGTCACATGTAGGGGTATGGATTTTCTACCCCAGCCTCTCTGCTGTTTGACATCTGTTATCCTTGTAAGGTGGACATTGTGACATGTAATATGCCCACCATATAAGAAATATGCAAAACCCACTCCTCAATGAGTCCTGTTATTACACACTCACAGCAACTTCCACACAGGATACATATGATAAACACCACACACACACACACACACACACACACACACACACACACACACACACACACACACACACACACACACACACACACACACACCAAGCCTCACAGTTGTCATGTCTGGGATTAGAACTCCTACCTAACTAGTACATCACACTACAGTATTACATAGTTACAGCATTACAGCACATGCCACGGAGCTTACTGTGTTATTCCTTCCCCAAAGGTGTATTTTGCAGTGAATGACATCAGCAGGATCGCCAAAGTAGGGCAATGTAAGTTGTAGTGACTGCAAATGGCCTCAAAAGCATTTATCCCTACACAGACAAACAAACACACACAAAGTTTTACAGTTGCCATGTCAGGGATTAGAACTCCTACCTAACTAATACTTCACACTACAGAATTACACAGTTATAGCATGTGCCACAGAGCTTACTGGGCTACTCCTTCCTCAAAGGTATATTTCACAGTGAATGACATCAACAGGCTTGCCAAGGTTGGGCAATGGAAAGTGTAGGTCATAGGTTCATAAGTTCATAGGTTGGTACTAGGCTATCGGCCCTAGGGCCTATACATGCCTAGCCATGACAATTCCCTGGCTATGTCTTCCCACAATATTTACTTCCCTGGACCCCTGTCTAGCAGGGCAACTGACATGATCCCTGGGGTCAATTTCCTATCTCCCATCCAATCATCCAGGTTCCTTTTGAAGAGGGCCAAAGAGGCACTCTGCTTGACATGTATGGGCAGTCTATTCCAGAGTCTGGGGAGTCTCTGGATTAGGAACACATCGCTCTAGCATGTATTGTTCATTATGATGGCAAGGTTTGGATCCCTGGAGTGTGTGGCTATGAGGGATTTAGATTCCTTTAAGTGTAGTATGTCCAACAGCTCTGGGTTTGACATGGCATTATATGGTAAGCAGAGATCGCCTCTGAGTACACGATATGTGACAGAGTATAGCTGGATGATTATCAGATGGTCAGCACAGGGCATCTGGTTTAGTCCTGTGATTCTTTTAGTGAGGTATGTCTGCAGCCTTTCTAGTTGTTGCAGATGTCTTGTGAGGTATATACCTAACTGGCCATTGTAGTCTGTACTGGGTCTACTGAGAGATGACTACAGTGGGACAATGGCCTCCTTTTTCCTGGATGTAAAGCCCTTAGTGATGAGGTGTGCCACATAGGTGGATTTCATGACTGTTATGGCAATGTGGTTATCAAAGGTGAGACCACTGTCTACCTGTGTCCCTAAGTCTCTTATCCCACTTTAGGTGTTTAGTGTACTGCCACCTATGTGGCACTTCACAGGTACATGTCCCTTCCCAAAGGGAATAACTATACATTTCTTGGCATTGAGCTTGAGGCCATGGCACAGGCACCAATCATCTCTTTCTGTAAGGCCCTTCTGTAGAATATCCACATCATGTGGGGATTCAATATTGGCTCCCAGTGTGAAGTCATCTGTGACCTTTGTTAGCCAGAGTCCCTTAGTGTTGGCCTGTACTTCAGAGTGGCAGATGCCAAACAAGAGTGGTCCCAGGACTTAACCCTGAGGTACTCCAACTGTCACTTATCTGGGGCTGGATTTGGTGTTACCTACTTTTACAGTGTGGGTTCTGTCAGTACAGCAGTTGGCAGCCCATCAGGTGACGTAGGGATTAATGGCCGGCTTGGTACATTTATCTATGATTCCAGACTGGGGGATGGTGTTGAAGGCCTTGGTGTGGTCTGGATAGGCTGTGTGAACTGCCTTACCCTTGTCCACAGCTCTGGAGACTGATTCAAAGATGTCAGTCAGGATCAGGCACGTCATACTGCTGAGGCTGTAGTTCCCAGGATCCAAGGTGGATCCCCCCTTGTGGACTGGGATAACTGTAGCTGTGCACCACACAGTGGGCATGAAGCCTGAGGTGTGGCTATGATTAGACATGGCACGTAGGTGAGGTGCCAGTTCATTTTGTAGTTCATGTAGTACACAGCCCGGGATGTTGTCTGGTTCCATGGATGCTTTTTTCTTAGCTCTGGAGAGTGTGTTTTTTGCTTGTGTGGCAATTATTATCGGAATCTGGCAATCTTTCAGTGTTGAGATGGGCCCTTTCTGGGGTAGGAGGGGGGGGTGCAGTTGGCTCTGAATCAATCTGCCAGGATACTGGCAATATCCTTGGGAGCAGTATATTTAATACCAACCTGTTGTAGCTCAGAGCAGATCTGAGCATTGCCATTTAGATTCCTGACATAGCTATGGAATGGCTTGCAGTTGTCTTTGGCATCTTTGGCTATATTATGTTCATAACGAGCTTTGGAGGATGTTATGAGGGATCTCAGCTTCTTACTGAGGCTAGTAAGGGAGTACTTTGCATCCTGGAAATTCCCTCATTTCTGCAACAATTTCTTCCTTTTGTTGTACAATATGTTTATGGCAGGGGGCCACCACATTCTTTCTTTTCTTGGTGGGGAGCATCTTGGTTCTATATTGGATGGCACGATTCATGCACGAGTGGATGTGTCCATACAGTGCCTTAGTATAGGATTCATCAGTCATCCTTTCAGTTCCTGTCTGCATGGGTGTCATGGCGTTAGTCACATCTGACATATGTAGCATGACGGCTTTGGAGATGTGTGTTACGGAGGATTCCTTATTGGGGTGTGGGGGAGGTATGTGGATGTTAAGGGTGATTAGCTTATGGGCAGACCTGGCCACCGATGGGTGGCCATAGGTGTGGAGCATTGATTTCCCATGTTGGTAATGACCACGTCTAGGATATTTGAGCCCCTTGTGGCAGTATGGGTTACTTGATCCAGGCCATTGGGAATTATGACTTCCAAGAACCGTTGGGCACACGTGTTGGTACACAAGTAGTTTTACAGTTAATGGCAGAGTAGTGTAAGTCACCCAGTATTAGGGTGTTTGGTTGTATCATAATATTTCCCAGTATGTTTAGAAAGGTGTTTGGGAATCTTGGGGCATGGTGGCAGATCTGTAGCAAGCTATACAATTTGGATTGCAGTCTTACCTAGTGTTAGTTGCACCAGGGGTATTTCAGATGCATTCTGTTGGGCAAGTAGCCTGGTGATGTGAATATCCTTGGTGAATATGGACACTCCTCCAACTTTAGTGTTTTGGTCCTGGTTTGGTGGCTGACAGGTGTGGTGAGAGCTGTACCTGGTATTGCAGGGGTGCTTTCTGGAGCCTTGGATCAGGTCTCTGTTACTGTACAGATATCGAAGTTCTCCATTTTTAGGAGTGCCTAGTGACTGTGAATGGCCACAGAAACATTGATTCCTATACACACACACACACACACACACACACACACACACACACACACACACACACACACACACACACACTTGCCATGTCTGGGAATAGAACTCCTACATTACACTACAGCATTACACAGTTATAGGACATGCCACAGAGCTTACTTGGCTACTCCTTCCCCAAAGGTGTATTTCAAAGTGAATGACAACAGCAGCCCTGCCAAAGTAGGGCAGTTGAAATTGTAGTGAGTGTGAATGGCCTCAAAAGCATTGATCCCTACACAGACAAACACACAAAGTTCTACAGTTACCATGTCTGGGAATAGAACTCCTATCTAACTAGTACATCACACTATAGCATTATGCAGTTATAGCACACACCACGGAGCTTATGGGACTACTCCTTCACTAAAGGTGTATTTCAAGTTGAAGACATCAGCAGGCTTGCCATAGTACGGCAATGGGAAGTACAGTTTGTGTGCATGGGCCATAACCCATTCATCTGGAAGCAGACACACAACACTCAGGCACACACAACTGCTTGATGAATACTGACCTGTACAGTCATGTTACACAGTTATCATAAGCACCACAGACACTATAGTGCTGAGGGATACCAGAGGCAAATGTCTACAGTGATTGACATTTGCAAATCATGTAGTTTTAGCCAATTGGATGTGTGCTGGGTGGGACAGACCTCATGATGGGAGACTCTTTGTCACTGTCTGTCACTCTCTTCCACACATCTATGTATGTGTAATTTTGGCCTATTATAGTGTGTTGTCTTTGGATATATGTGCGTATTCCTATCCAATGTGTGTGCAAAGCTTGACTGGTGTGCAATGAGAAGTATGTGCACAAACATCTGTGACTGTCAGATATGTATAGTCCACTGTTGTTGCCAGACATAGGCTTCATTTCTGTAAGTGTGGGAGCATGCCCAATATGACCTTTCAGTATTTTGTTGTCAGACATGGGCTTCATTTCTCTAAGTGTGGGAGCATGCCCAGTATGACCTTCTGTATTGAATGTGTGAATCCATTCTAAGTAGGATGTACTCCAGTGCAGGCTTTTGTGTTCTACAACTACAGCTAGCAACCTGTTTCTGTGGAATATCTGTAGATCGGTTGACAATATGGGGTTAAAATGGGCAAAGGATAGTGGGTTACTGTAGATAATTGTGTCTATGCTGCTTCTGCTACATGGTTTTGGTGTTAGCAGAGATATTCAGACATATGTACTGTTTTACACTGTGATGTTTTATGTCATCAACTGCTGTCAGGTATACATATTTGCTTGCAGTAATTTCCTGGGGAACACAGGGTGAATACAGCTGTGTCCAATATTGTGGTCTGCAGCCTACATATTCTTGCACAATCATGCCATTCTGGAGGGGAAGATGCAGACACTTGCTGATGGGTCTGTTTAAATGGTTCAGCACCTTGGTACAGTGGTAGCTGAGGAACCCATGTTTGTACATCCATTGACGTGACAGTATGGCCATATCCCACTGTGGCCATACCTCACAGCTGTACAGATTCACACAGGTTACCCAGAGGCAAAGGTCATATTTCTGGACATTTCCCCTTCACATTGTGGTTTATGAGCAGGTTTGTAGACACCCATTCCTATGTTTGCAGGCAGGGATAGTATGTGCACACGGCTGAGTTTCAGACTTCACACAATCCGTGCTGTCCATGCTCCTACCCCCCCCTATTATTCTATCCTCTTCCAAGCATTATGCAACATTATCTGATAAGTTCCTTATAGTTATCACTTCATCCCAGCAGTAATTTGGTGTTGGTCCACAGTTCATGCATTAGGACATGGTGGGCATGTTACTGGGATTTGTCGACATGGCCTTGCATTTGGGTTCTGTGGACTGTGTTATGTTATTTGTGAGTCCATGACATAACATATATTGGCAGTACGGGTGAGACACAGGCCTTTGGCAGATGACTGTAGGGCATTTGGTAGTGGTGCAGGCCAGCTGTAGCAGGCCGTTGTATTGTGTCACTCCTACAATCCCAGACTGCAAGCCACTATATTCCCCTGGGGTGACAGGATAGGTATGCAAGGTGTTAATGCCAATACTTTCTGTCATTATTGATCCAGTGGTGTGGATTCTGGCTGGGTGCTGCTTACAGCTAGGGATACACCTGCATGGGCCACCTCTTCTGCATGCTGCATTCTGTGGCTATTGCCATACAGAGGTGGGGGTCATACTGTACTCATTCCCAACAGCAGGGATACGACCTGTGAGATACCTGTGGGTGATGGAGGGGTGAGCTGGCTGCATGTGTGCTATGGACACTACTTGCATCTGACTCACAGATATACATGGGGCATTCCACATATGCTGGTTTGTGCAGGGACATCAGCAGTTTCTCAGTACTTCATACCTGTGACCTTTGTGGTCTGCCATAGTTTGGCCAGACAACATCGGTATTCCATACTACAAACCCAACTGATGTGCTGCTAACCTGTGTGTACAATTCCAAAGGTGTGTCCATTTGACAGTAACATATTATACATTATCTGTCTGGGGTACTTCCACCTGTGTACTGTTTGCATGTCTGGGCCCACATTCAGGCCATGTCCATCTTTCAGATGGTGACAGATATTGCATCCAAGCATTTACTATGGCTTACTGCTGGAATGTGTTTTGCTGGGATGCATTGTGTTTGGCACTGCAGTTGTGAGAACCTGGCCCTGTCATTGGCAGTACTGGCCAATGGCCACCAGGACAAACCTCACCATGCCTACATGCTGACCACTCTCACACAATATACAACAAACACCAACCTAATACACACAGCCCTGCATATTGTACACATGCTATTCTGCTACTTTGGCTCAGGTAATCTGTGCTCCACTGTTATTATACCTACACATACATGTTACTACATTTCTACATAGGATTGTGCGTGGGGCACACCTGACAACTATACACATTTGCTATGACTGTACTGGTATTTCAGGTGCTCCATTTCATTCTGTATTCTGACCTATAATGCAGACCAGAGGCATATCAGTGTACTACAGTTCTTAGGTTTGATTGACCTACATTTCAGTTTCAAACTTCTTACCCTTCGAAACTAACATCCCACAGCCTGACCTGTTGTAGTCTGTCTGTGTAGGTCTGGAGGGGGGCTGTTCTCCATAGCCATCAATCAGAGGCCTTAGCACAGCCTTTGTTTGTGTTTGTCTACTCCTGTCCTGCTGGCTGAGACTGTTGTTGGGTATGTGAGCCTCCCTGACTGGCATGTGTGTGTGTCCTATGGACACACATTTGGCCCACCACATTTCCTGCAGTGAGTTTTGTTGCTTTGTCTAGTACTGGCTACTATGGTGACACCAGTATTTGTTACAGATTTCATGCTGCCACTATAGGTGTCTACTATCTGCTGGCATCCCATTCAGCCACCAGATTCCCTTGCATGCTCACATCCATACCATAGATACAAGTAACGACACATACTACTCCATTCAGCAATTGATAGGGAGAGTGACGTACCTTGTGGCTGTGCCAGTATTGAGGATGGTGCTGGAGGGCTGACTATGTCGGATGCACATAGTACACTCCCTATACATGGTTAAGCACAGGTAGTGTCATGTTTGGCATCCCTTTTACTGTATGTGTGAGTCAGAGAGAGGTATCATTCCCTGGGTTCCTACCATGTCAGTATATGTGCTATGCATTGCCTCTTTGCCAAGGCATGGGCATAGTAGGCATGCCTCCTTCTGCCTACTGGGACAGGCTGAGGTTGTTCCTCCTCCGAGTCACTCTGTGCCTGTGCAGGCCTTGGCAATGGTGGGGGGCTGTATGGCCATGCCCCGTGCTGTTCTTGCTGCAGCTGTTTCTGCAGGATCATATTGTGTAGCATGGCACATATGATAACAATTTGGGTACATGTAGCTAGTGAGTACTGCAAGGCTCCACCAGATATGTCAAGCCACCGGAACTGTGACTTGAGCATACCAAACACATGCTCTATTATGATTCTGGTCTGTGCGTGTGCCTCATTATGGAGTTCTTGTTCTGGTGTGTGTGCATTTCTGATGGGTGTCATCAGCCACAGCTCCAGTGTGTAACCAGCATCCCCCACTAGGTGGCTATAAGGGATGTCCCCACTGGCAAATCTCTGGTACAGCTGCATCATATGCCAGATGTGGGAGTCATGATAGCTTCCAGGGGAGCCAGCACACACATTCATTATAATGCTTTGTGCATCGCACACGACCTGGCAGTCAATGGAGGGGAAGCCCTTGCGGTTGATGTAGACCCTACCCCACTCACCGGGTGGTGCTTTGATGTGTATGTGCATGCAGTCTATAGTACCCACTACCTCAGAGTATTCTGCTATTTGGTGGAAGAGACACATATTGCTGGTCAACGCCTCATGGCTGGAAATATACGTGCTCACTGGCATGTGCTGACATGGCATCCAGGAACTGGTGGAGTACCCTGGATGCTGATGCCTGTGAGATCCCCATGATATCCCCAGTTGGCCTTTGGAAGGTACGTGTGGCTACTATTCTTAGGCCTACACATACCTTGATATCCACTGGGATGGGTTCCCCTCTGTTGGTTCTGTGTGTGAGGCGTGGCCGGCACAGCTCAACAATTTGCTGTAGGAGGTCCCTGTCCACCCTATAGCACTCCACTATCTCCAGCTCATGTAGCCCCTGGTAGGTTACCCTGGGTCTGTACACTCTTTTCCTTCTCCTTACTGTGGTTGGTCATCAGCATTCTCATCCTCACCACCCACAGCCTCTTCCACATGTTGATTTAAGAGAGCTAATGCAGCCCCTATCATTTTGTTGTTTTGTTTGGTAAAATTTCCCCACTTGTGTACACTGGTGATGTAGAGTTTGTGGGAAAAAACAGAGGGAAAGGTATTTGCATAGTTTATAGTGGTGTGCTGGGCTGGGCTGCTGCCTGTGTAATTGGCTGATTCTGATGCATTTCACCTGCCAGCTATGCTAGTTCTCCTTGATTACCTTCCTACTGCTGTTTTCCCTTCCCATTGCCTTCCTGTTTAAGCCCAGGGGTGCGCTGCACAAACACAGTACTCAGATGTGTACGGAGCGGCTATTTCCTGGTTCACTTTTTTTTCCTTTAAAACACGGTGCGCGATGCGCACACCTGCTTAGGCAATGTAAAGAGTGCTTGGCAGCTTCAGACACACCTCTTTGTTAAGCTCTGCTAAGCTAAGGGCAAACCTGAGCCACAGGGCTTCAATACGCTTACAGTATGCCTGACACACCCCTCTATGATGTCAGCTAGCTCTTTAAGGCATGCACCATGGTCTTCCTGCACCTACACGGTTGGGTGCAGGCTAGCCATGAGGGGGAATCTGGGATTCAGTATCATTCCCATCATTTGCATAGGATTGCCTGCTAATGCCTAGCCACAAGTATGACACTGAGCCTTCCCCATTAGCAACCACTATTCACTGGCCATGTTGTCTTCTGCCTGCCACTGAGTATAATGGCAAAATTGTGATTTTGGATAGAATGTTTTTTTCAAGTTTTTTTTTTATTTTCGGGCCAATCCTTATGCTTAAATGTCTGAAATCGGCCAAAAAAAATAAAAGTTATTTTTTTTATTTTTGCAACTGTTTTCCATGCGAATGGCCATATATTTGGCCATTGCCATGCTTTACACGTTATATACACCGTTTATTTGGAGCTGTCATGGCTCCGTTTTCTAGTTTGCGGAAATGAACTTGGTTACTAACCGAGTACATTTCTACAGATTGCACTAGTCCTGCACACCCATCTGCCAGCTTCCTGGATCGCAAATTCACCTCATTTGCATGTTTTTCACCTGCAAATGGGGTAATTTGCATACAGGAGCTGTGTCCGTGCAGGAATAGTGCAGGAGCGCTCGTGCATGTCCCAGGAGCCTGTTCCTGGATCTCTCGGTGGCCATATTGCCTCCAACAGCTCCTGCACTATTCCTGCATGCCATGCAGAGCTTGCTGAATCCCAGGGAATGTGTATTTTAATTTTTTTGAGTCGTGCAGATAAATGTTTGTCTCTACAGTTAATTCAGTTAATTGCATTAATGTTGCACTTGGATGTGACAATTTTCCTATGTCTGTTATGATTTGTCTTCTTATGCTATGCATGCACTGTTGATCTCTAGCTTTCTGTCAGCATTATTTAGTTTGTGTTAATAATTTATTTTTGCTTGAATATATGTTATTCTATATATCATGGCTAAAAAGGGTCTGTGAGGTAGCCAACTACTAGGTTAACAAATACATGAATGAGTAATAAGTACATCACATTATTTGTATGCATTTATTAATGACATTTCTGGAAATTTTCTCTTTGAGCCTCCCCTGTAAACTGGCCTAGCCCACATGGGCAGTCCTGAAGGAAAGCAAAAAATAAACATAATGAATAAATTAATCTAAGTGATGCTTTCTGTTCAACTGGGTGGGCACGCATTTGCTTTGGGGTCTTACCTCTGGTTCGTTGGTTTACATGCACATAGTAAGAAACATTTCATTAAGGAAGAGTGAATACAGACAAATGTTACTACAACAGAAAGAGATATACAAACTGTTCACAAGAGAGAAGAAGATAGTCGATGAGCTTTAGTAGAGACTAAAATGTGATGGAAGGTCATGTGTAGGAAACAATATTGACTGGTAAGGTTGTATAGTTCTTGCTGTAAGGGAAGGTACAGATTGTGAAGACCTAATGACCATTGTTGTACAGGAAACCCAGGTATAAAGGAAGGTTATAGGTCAAAGTCTTTAGCCCTTGGATCACAGTTATATGTTATTACTGAAGGAACAACAAGCTGTAGAATACAATCTGTTTTTTCATGAGGGAAAGGGCTCTTAGCCCCTTGCACCCACTGCTTAAAATAACCAATTCTCAGTTTTGAATTTCCCCCACACTTGATGAACTGGGCTTCAGCTGCATTTTTTTTAACTTTCACACATAACTTTTGCACTGACTGTATACTAGTATGGAGATTTGCAGAAGTCAGATGGTATTGGGGTCTAGAAGTGAGTCGGCTTCAGATGTTACGACATGCAGTAATCGAACGGGGCAACCAGAAGTTTCAAAGTGACAACATACTGTGATAGTGTTATTACCTGGAGGCTCAGTTTGATCATTTTTACACTTTTAGCTTTGCTCTTGGTTAAATCACATGAACATAGCACGAGGCTACTGAAAGCAAACTGAATATATAAAGCAGAAAAGGTAAAAGTCTTTGACTAACTTAGTAATAGTTTGTTGCCATTAATGGAGTCTGAACTATTTCTAGGAAAGTCCTATTTAAAGCAGGTGCAAAAAATCTAGTGGAATGGGTAATCGGGTGCTAGTGTGGGAGGTGTCATAACAGCACATGCAGTATAAATGTAATAACACAGTACTTGATAAGATATAGTTTTTAAAGTAACTTCTATTATAAAAAAATGAAAACTGAAGGGGAATCATGACTGGGACAGTTTTTTTTTTTTTTTTTTTTTACTGCTTGGAACTGAAAGAGAAGGCCTAAGCATTACTTAATGTATGTAAATTAAGATACACACATTTAAAATTCCAACTAGTTTGCAAAACTTAACCTCTTAATCTTCATTTTAAAAGCTCTTATCAGATGCTTGTGATAAGTAAAGAAAAAAAGATACGCTACTGATTTCTATGCAGCTAGATTGAGAGTTATAATAAACAAGATGAAACACACATATGTAATATTCTTGCAGTCTTGTGGTTTCAGATTCAGACATTGTTAATAATTCAGAAATACATTTAGCTTGCATGCCCCTACCCTGGTTGAGCTCATAACTTAAAAGTTCTTCAGCAGTTCTTTGAATCAGCACAATTCAACCTCCCCCCCCCAACATACCACTTACTCAGCATACAAATAGTGGTTCATACGTTCATAGGTTCATACTAGGCTATCTACCCTAGGGCATCTACAAGCCTAGCCAGAGTGTGTTTGACTTTCGCCACCCATTTTAAATGAATTTTGCTATGCCCTTTTTCGAGGTTAGTATACTGTGCCTCTGTCTAACAGTGACACAGAAGTGGTACCCGGGGTAAACCTACGATCTCCCATCCACTCATCAAGATTCCTCTTGAAGAGAGTCAATGAGGGACTCTGCCTAACCTGGACTGGGATTTTATTCCAGAGTGAACGGAGCCTCTGGGTTATGAATCTGTCCCTCCAGCATGTCCTATTTATTTCAGTGCTGAGGTTCAAGTCTCTCGAGCACGTAGCTCGATGGGATTTGGATTTTCTGAGGTGCAGCATGTCCATTAATTCCGGGTTGGACATGGCTTTATAGGTCAGGCACAGATCGCCTCTGAGCAGGCGGTATGCCACTGAGTAGAGCTGGAGTTTCTTTAACCGGGTAGCATATGGCATCTGTTTGAGCCCTTTGATCCTCTTAGTGAGGTACTTTTGGGGTTTTTCCAGTTGCTGCAGGTGTCTGGTAAGGTACATCCCAAAAGGGGCATTGTACTCTGTCTATGAAATATTGATATGGTAAAAATATAGGGTATTTCCATCTGAAATTTCATACAATTCACTTTTAAAAATCCTGAAAACATAACAAGCCTTTATCAAAGGGTTCCAAAACCATACTCCTAGCAATTAATATGCACATTTTAATGTTAAGGTAAATATAGACTTTATATAGTATGTAAAGCTTTTTACTCATTCCAAGTGTTATTCACATTCACGTGACAGACATGCAATAATTTTGCATTGCTTATTTCTCATTCTAATATTTGAAAGTCCCTCCTTATTGCCTATCATAAAGAGATCTTGTCTGCTGAAAGCAGCTATTAAAGAAGGGTGAAACTTTTCATATTCTTTGAATGTAGTTTTGAAAAGACGGCAAAAGTCGACCCAGAAAGTGCTATAAATTCAAATCAGTCAATGAGAGTGAAGATCCTGGTATAGTCTTGCATGCGATTTTCATGGTATCAGTTGTGTAATTCAGTTATGCAAATCTTTTCTTTCACAGCTTGAAGTTTATGAGGAGAGTAAAACGTAAGAGGACCAGCCTGGCTCTGAGGTATTCAGGAATTGAGCCCTGACTGTGATCCAGGTGGCCAGAGGATCAGTAAAAATCCCAGGCATTGGGGGAGTCAGGCAGAGAGGGAGAAGAGTGAAGGCACGTGACCCATTCACCTCTCTCAGAGGAAAGCGAGGGATGCATGTCCTTAGAGGTACACTGGGATGGTGTGATTATCTCATTGCAGATTAGGAAAACCACATCCCCTGCTTCAGGTTTGGTGGGTGGGTCTTTTTGCTGGGAATGTCACTCACAGAATCGAAGAACAACCATCCTGGTGACCCACTGCATGCAGAGACTTTCTACCCTGCAATGATGAAATAAAAAGGGAACGGGGTTAGACTGTGTTAATGTTAACACAGATCAGTTATTCAGCTCTGAGAACAAAGAATATAGCATCCTCAGGAATACTGGTTACTACTTGTTGGATTATGCTCCAGGAATAGTTTGCTAATATGCTTAAAATAAATGAAAATCCTAATCATCCTGTTTTGCTTTTTTAAAACTTAAGTATCACATAAAATAACTTATGATCAGATAATTAATGAATCATATCTGAACATCTGAGGCAAACAGCATTCATACAACTTCAATTATATCTATTGCCAGAGTATAATATAAACACGAGGAGAAGGCAAACACTGAGCACATGTCTGGTGAACAGCATCCCCTCCCCATGTCTATTACCGCGCAGAGAAAATAGTTTACATTCTTTACTTTAAATATTTGGAAAAAGTTGTTTGCACTAAAATGTTTTTGTGTAATTTAAAGCAGCATACATTTCATGCCCAATTAAAAACAACATTATTGTAATAAGAAAAGAGTGGAAATGAGAGGTACATGCATGGATTAGAAAGGCAGAGCTATGCATTTTACCCTAATATAGAGTTCCATGTACAGCACAGACAGTTAAATTCATGTAACATGAAGAGTTTTGACCTGATATATTTGTAAAAAAACACCTTTATTAATTTCTGTCTTATTTCAGAATGACATGGGCTCACATACATTAATAGAAAAAAAATACATTTTCTTTTTCATGTATTATACACACACACACACACACACACACACACACACACACACACACACACACACATATATATATATATATGTATGTTTTCTTTTTTAATATTTATTCAGTCCAACATTCTGTAAATTGCTCAAGTCCTGCCTTCCCTGAAATTCCATTACTCATTCTGAACACTATCCTGCATGCATTACTCCCACACATTCCATTTATTTCTGTGTAGTTTGTTCCTTCCCATTTTGTAATGATCCAAACTCCAATTCTTTATCCCCTTTACAACATTCAGTATTTCAGTTACAGTTGGTTGAGATTTTGATTTCCATTTTAGTAATTTATTTTTGGCAGCCAATAGCTTAAATGTAGAAAGGCATTACTTTGTGTATGTATCCCCCCAACTTTTTACCAGACATGTTCATTACGTCTGTGAGTACTGACATGGACACATTAAACCTCTTGGCGGTATTTAATACTCAAGCCATGGAAAAAGATGTAGCTCATGACCATAATAATGGGGAGGTAAGGTGATCAAATGACAATTAAGAAAGAATGGTAACACAAGGACTAATCATCATTGTACGTGTCTAATATATTTAATATGTATGCAGAGAGAGTGATAACCAAGATGAGAGACAATATTTAGTTACCGGTTGGTTTCTACTGTAGTGCACAGTGTTGCAATTGCACTCTAAAAGCAGGGAAAATATAGGCTTGTTAAATGCCTTTCTGATGTCAGAAAGTTGCATAATAGGCTTTGTTAAGCACTCTTCACTGCTGTTAAGCTCTAGCCTCATGCTAAGGCATTAAAAGTTGCTAGCAGCTGTCACAGAAGAGCAGTGGGAAAGGCAAACAGCTTTAAAGGCTGTGAAACACTTGATATAGCCCTTTTGGAAAACTGAATAAGTGTTTCAAAGGCTTTAAAGATCTTTGTGTTTCCTGCTGCTATTCTGTGGGGACCACTCTGTGGGACAGCAGTGCACTTGCTAGAGTTCCCAAAGATGGAAAACACTTAGCTCTCATCTTTTTTTAACTGTTATAGTACATAGGAGCAAATGATGCTCTGCACTCACATAGAGCTATGACTGGGTTTCTTCATTCATAACCCAGTTTATGTGTACTTAACATGAATGTCAAGATTCACCTTTCCTGCTTTGCTGTTGAAGTGAATTTTTTGAAGCCCATCTTTCAAACACATAGCAAGCTAGTTATGATCAGAGACTTACTCCTCAGTATTAAGCATTACAAGTTAATTATTATTTATTTATTTATTGCAGTTGGTTTACCAGGATAGTCCATTGGGCCAGAATGAACCCATTTTCAATGGAGTCCTGGGGAGAAAAGCCCCAAACAATCAAGATTACAGTAGGTTATGAATGATAATTATACAAATGTAAAAATGTAAAAAATATGAAAGATAATTATACAATTTAAAAAACAATTCAAACAAACAATAACAAATAGTACACAAAAGTTACAAACTAATACAAAGTAGTGATTGAAACTAACAGATGATAACTAAAAAAGGAATAGTGCAAGTAAATATTTAGAAGTCATTTTGTCCTAGGATTCAAACACTTAAATGAGCAGCATCATATAGTCATGCAAATATCATAATAATATTCATGCAGATATCATAATAATAAGAATGGATGAGTTAGGAGTAATGAAACAGAAAAATTATTAGGGCTATAATAGGAGCAACCATGTTTATAGTGGAAACTAAATATTATAAGCAGCAAAACAACATAGTTAGCAAGACCTGGGGTAAGTAATGAGTACTTTCCCATCTGTGTATTAGTTACCTATTTCTGATGCAGAGGTAGCAACAAACTTACACTCACTAAATCTGCACCATACTCTTGCCATGTTACATATAGAGAGGTATTTTATAATGACATATGTTTACATTATGCGGCACTGTGTTGCCTTATTTGTGGATATATCAGTTGTCTGATCACATTAATGGAATCCAGACTGTTAGCTACTTCTGCTCCATACACCAGTTCTCATTGCTGCCAATACCCAGCTATTCATGTTTATACGAGAAATAATGCTACAGGCAGCAAATGCATAGACACTCTGCTTCTTAATCAGCAACAACTCCAGATGCAATCTGTGTGTAAACTCCAGAGTATCTTTGTACATCCTTTCCTTAAGATTTTGTAAACTGGATGCTTCTTAATTTAATCCATTATAAGTAATGTAATCCTATTTTTTGCATTCATAACAAATATTTTTACTTCTGATTTCTGAAAATGGCTCCTCTGTCATTTCTAGGTGCTTCCTACTTCCTCCTCTACTGACACTTTTTATCTTTCAACATATGTAATTTTCGGCCAGATATATGCTACAGAGTTCCTTTCATGTGGTGGCTTATTTGCTTACTAATTCATTTTTACATATTTTCTTCTGTCAACTTTTACACACTGCATCAAACATCAGATTTGCTGAGGCTGGTTTTCCTATACTTGTGGATTGCATTACCATATTTTGAAATGCACTGTACTATATTTTAAACCAGCCCAGAAGTGTGCTGTTATAATAATTATGTTTTAATTTTGATTACCTGTCTGTGTTTTTGCTAATTATGCCTCAGGTACATGAACCTCATGTGTATTATACTGTTTATTGTGTCTTTTCTGGTTTACAACACTAGATAACTGTTCATAATCTCTAAGATAACTGAGAAATCATCTTTCTGTGTTGTAAGTGTTCCAAAAATAGGTTTTGCAGCTTTATGTCAATGGAACCAACTTTTGAGGCTTTTTCTTCATTTGAGCACAAAGAAGTTCTTTCCCAGAATGGTATTGAATGTCACATCATTTGTGCTCTGAGACACCTGCATAGACTCTATCAAAGTCTGCCCTGTTATTTGCAATATTCTGCCCCAAAGCCTTTGTTAGGATATTTTTAATAATACTGATGGAGGAGGTGAAAAATGTATGTGACACAAGATAGCATTTATGATGGAGGTGGGGAAATGTAAGTTGGTGACTGATATGCAGGTAGAAGCACATATTAGATAGGCCATTTTGGGCATATTTTGCACTAACATCCATGTATATGTCACTCTATCTATCTATCTATCTATCTATCTATCTATCTATCTATCTATCTATCTGTCTATCTATCCGTCTACCTATTTTTCTTGCCATTTCCAACATTTTAATTACAGTACCTTTTTGTCCAGCTGTCTGCTTATCAGTCTGGCAGTCTTTCTGTACTGTCTCAAAATAGAAATTAAAACAGCTGAAACTTTAACAGAATGCTTTATTACTCAGGTATTGAATATAGTTTGATGCTGAAACCATTGCACATTATCTGCATTGCTAATTACTGAAAGCAATTATGCCTAATTTTTCTTATAGGATATAAAGAGTTATTAAAAGATTTCTAAATGTTAATAAGACATGATAGCTATTCCAAAATACATTTGATACATCACCTGCATTCTGATACAGGAAATAATCATACTGCTAAATGCAAGGTTCCAGGATTTTATATTATTTAGTCCATTTTATTTGTCCATTTTAATTATATGGCTCATTTTATGCTTCCTACTACAGCTGTGTGCTATCATTAACTTTAGGTCACAAAATGCACACACAAACACACTTACAAGCACACACATGCACGCACACACACACACACACACACACACACACACACACACACACACACACACACACACACACACACACACACACACACACACACACACACACCCAGGCACACACACGCACAGATTGCTCTATACTTGTATATTGTATAATACATCAGTTTTTCTTCTAGTGTTCAGAGGTGTTAGCAGGTATCTTTTACAAAGCAGGATAAGAATATACTATTTTGCCCTTTTTTATGTTTATTTGTCTCATCTTCAGTCTTTGATGTGGGCTTTAGCACTAATGTCACCTAGCTCCTCTTTTGATATGAAGCCCCCTGATCCAAACTACATGAAGCTCTGTGGCCCTGAGACTAATTGCCATCTGTCCTTCCTGAATGAAATGTACTGCCGACTCACAGGCTCTGTTTCTAACCTAGGTGCTCTCAAAAACAGATTGACTTACTCTGTTTATGAAGACAAACTTGGACAGCTTCAGTACGAAAATTATTGCAGAATGTATTATGCAGTAATGGCTGTGCTCTTTCACTATGTCACTATGTATAGCTCTTGCACACTCATTCTGTATTGCCTGTGGCATTATGCACTGCACTGGCCATGGCTGAAAAGGACCCTTTGTGATCCTTATATGTATCTAACTTATTCAGTAAGTATATTTCAAATCAAGTTTCTTTTTTTAACATCTGTGGTTTTTTTTTGAATGAATGTATCTCAGCGGTTTCACTTGAAACCATCGAATTACCATTTCGTCGAGCCTAACATTATCGAGACGAAAACATCGCAAACTTTCATCAACGAAAAGTTAATTCATCGAGTTGCATACCATCGAGTGTGGAGTACAGAACTGGTTATATTGTGGTATTTACCGGTACTTTTGGAATTCCTGCTATAGTGAAACATTTAAAGGCTGTTGTCACTTTAAAAACACAGATCTTAGTTATCCAACATGATGGAGAGTACAACATTTTGCCGTGGAATAATAGGTACCGAAGCTTTGATCTTAAACAATTGTAAATAGTTTATACTGAAGAATCGGCGTGGTATTGGGGTCATTATGTTGATTTTGTGTGCTGCTGTTCTCTTCATTATCATGTTCTACATTACGTTTAATTATATTTGGTGGAATACACGTGAAGTATGGAATTGTTATGGTGGCAAGAGTGCAACTACGGGTGAAGATAGTTATATGTGCACATGTTTACTGTTTTGTTACTACACAGGGTGTTGACCGGGTGTTGTGTGTTACCGCCATAGCATATTTCCATGTTGTGATACTGACATTGTTGTGTGTGGCACTATTTGCAGTTTGTCATGTTTGAGCACTCGTTTTTGATGGTATGCAACTCGATGAATTAACTTTTCGTTGATGTAAGTTTGCGATGTTTTTATCTCGATGATGTTAGGCTTGACGAAATAGTAATTCGATGGTTTCAAGTGAAACCATCTCAGCAGCAAGAGAATTACATTATCAATGAGATCTAGAAAGTAAAATGTTATTGTTATGCCCGGATGGCGCAGTGGTGCAATGGTTGCATTTTTGCCTCACAGCAAAAGGTTCTTCAGTTTGATTTTCGGCTGGGGTGCCTTCTGTGTTGAGTCTGCATGTCCTCCCTGCCTTCGTGTGGGTTTCCTCTGGGTATTCCGGTTTCCTTCCATGTTACAAAGACATGCATCTGGAGCCTTTCTCCCTGGGCCTCCACTGAAAATTGGCTTCTTTCCAAGTTGGACTTTCCCAGTAAACAAATCTTAAATAAATAAATGAAATAAATTTCCAGTTCTCTCTTCTCCTGCTTGTTTATTTCCGTGGCTAGCTTTGTGCTGTATTGTGTGAGACCCAGGATGAAAACACAGGACTCAATGTAACTGCGCTTCAATTCAGAGACAAAATAAGAAAACACTTTTTCACACTGAGAGTGTGAAGTACATACTTAACAGCTTTTCTGGAAAAGAACAGATGATTTAAAAACAGTGGGGAAAGTGGGGTAAGTTAGGGATCTGTGAAACAAATATGACAGGTGTGGATAAGGAAAAGGTGATTATAGGCATTCAGAGGCATAGTAAACCTCTGTTCCATGTACCAGAACCAGGGAAGGGGGGGACTCAGTTACAGGAGTAACAGATGTAAGAGTTCTAAACAGAATTACTTATCCTGCACTCCATACACAGTGTGCTGTTGATGTGTTTGAAGGACACTCATAACCTGAGCATAGCACACCATTCAGTTATATCTGTAGAGCAAAATGCCATAGAAGAGACAGTAGGCATAACTGTACTGTGGGAGTGTGTGTTGGGCAGGGGAACAGCACACACACACACACACACACACACACACACACACACACACACACACACACACACACACACACACACACACACCCATATACACACACACACACACACACACACACACACACACACACACACACACACACACACACACACACACACACACACACACACACACACACACACACACAAAGTAGTACAATGGGTAACAGGAAATCACAGCTCAGGATCTCTCAGTCTGGTTCTGCTAGTGTGTTATAGGATGATCTAAAGGACCAAAAATAAATAAATAAATAAATTCAAGTGTATGGATTTGGTGAGATAAAAAGAATAAATGGGATATATTTCACTAAAAAGGAAATAAAGATTTTGGTAGTGAGGTCTGCTGAGTATGAAAGTGTAATAAGTAGTGGAGACTGTGGGCATAGTATTCACACACATGTAGACATTTGCACCTGCAAACAATGTTAGTTGTGTGTGAATGAATGACATAATGTGTAGGTATGTGTGTGTGTGTGTGTGTGTGTGTGTGTGTGTGTGTGTGTGTGTGTGTGTGTGTCCTTAATCTCATTACTCCAAGATAGTCAGTTTATACAGTGTAGGCAATCTGTAAATACCTAGTATGCAGTGAGGAGAGGTGTAATATAAGAATTATTCGGACTGTGTTAACATTATTGCATGGTAATGACTAGCTTTTGCATCTTATTAGGCCTTCATAAATTTTGAGTTATGTCACTGACTTGCATGTTACAGATTCCTATCAGCCATTTCATGTGAGGTATGAGTTGTTGCAGTCTTAGTAGCTTAACAAGTAACACACTTGCTTTTGGTACAGAAACCCATGGGTTCTCTTCCAAAAACCATGTAGTTGGATTAATTTTCCAAAATTGACACTGCAATGCAGCATATGAGGGATGTTGCACTCCTGAGTGTGCCATCCTTCAGACAAAATTTAAGACAAGGCCCCTTTTACTGGAATTGGTGGCAGCCCAGGTGGATTTAAAAGATCCCATAGCACTTATTGAAAAGAGAATGTGTTATCTTACTAGCATTTTAAACAATAACAGAAACATTTTAAATCAATTATTTATACACCCAATGTTTATATTCATATTTAAATATTTACAAGTTATCAGCACAAAATAAAGTAACTAAACAATTCTATTTTTTATTCCTTTTTAGTTTATATTTACACTCTTTCCCTCAACATTTCTTCAATAACCATCTTCCTATTACAGGTAATATATCATGCTCTTCTTTTTCTCTGTGATATAACAAACCCTCACATCTTCTTTTCCGGTTCCCATTCAGAAGCCTGAAACATCATAAGCCTGAAAATCAAAATCCTGAAACCAAAAGCCTGAAAATTCAGAATCCTGAAAACTCAAAATCCTGAAAGCCCAAAATCCTGAAAGACCAAAATCCTGAAACTCAAAATCCTGAAATCACAAATAATGCTAATATGTCACTATAAAGACACTAATATCTACCAACTGACCCTGACCCTAACCCTAACCCTAAGGTCCGTCACTATCGCACACTCACCTGACCCGCGCCCTAACCCTAACTCACTTAAACCGCCCCTAACCCCAATATTTGTCACTATTGCATACATGCCTAACTTGCGCCCTAACCCTAACTCACTTAAACCGCCCCTAACCCTAAAATAAAACCAACCGCACACTTACCTGACCCCAACGCATGACCTAACACCACAGGGCTAACAATAGCAAAGCCACAATGACATTAGTATGTCTATTTTGTGTTTTCAGGATTTTGAGTTTCAGGATTTTGGTCTTTCAGGATTTTGGGCTTTCAGGATTTTGAGTTTTCAGGATTCTGAATTTTCAGGCTTTTGGTTTCAGGATTTTGATTTTCAGGCTTATGATGTTTCAGGCTTCTGAATGGGAACCTCTTTTCCACATCACCCATATTGCCACAAACAATACATTACCGAGAATATCACATTTCTTTACATACTTCTCCTACAATATTATATTCATATTTATACTTTAAATCCTTCCCATCATTTTTTATTCTTTTCTCAATATAAAAACTGTGTTTTGTTGTTTACTCTTCATTATAATCAACACATGTTCTTTCCTCCATTACCTTATGTTTTATATTCCTTTTTATCTGTAACTTATCTAATAAAATTCTCCACAAAAAAGTCTTCTGGTTTATACAAATGTTCAGACCTTTTTCTTCTGAAATTTTATTGCCTTTTTTCATCTTTTTTTTTTTTTCTGTGGGAACACCACAAAAAAATCCAAAATTATACTATACCAGTATTTTCTGATCAACATTGCTTGCTTTTAATTTGTAATATTTCTCTCCATTTTACTTATTACACTTTCATACTCAGCAAATTTCACTACCAAAATCTTTATTTCCTTTTGAGTGAAATATATCCTATTTATTCTTTTTATCTCACCAAATCCATAAACTTGAATTTATTTATTTATTTTTGGTCCCCTACATCAACCTGATGGCATTGCAATTCAATACCAGGTCTACCAGTAACTCTGTACCCGCTGGACTTACCCCTTTTACTGCTGTGGCCAGTTGTGGAATCTAAGGGTATCCTGAGGTCCTGGTCATCTATACTCCACTGGGGGGTTCATTAATGCCCTCTCCACTAATTCCCCTCTCCTTTTCAATCCCATCATGATGCTTGAGTGGTGGGCATGTAGTGTATCAACCCCACCTCTGCAGCAGCTCAGCTATGCCTACCATCCTACCCTTTTGAGCTACACCCTCTTATACAACATCCCCAGCCTCTGCTAGGGATTTTATATATAACCACCTAGCCCTCCCCTGCCTTTCTGGCAGTTGCCTGAGCCATTAATTGAACCTGGGTTAGCTAGGATGTAGTCAGGGCTTTATCCCTCTATGCCACTGAAGGTGTAGTACACTTTAATTTATTTATTGGCAAACCAGCTTTTTAAACAGCTTTTCAATCCCTATTACAACCTCACTTAATGATCCCTTGTTTTGTTATTAAAACTAAATTATCTACATATGACATATATATTGGCAATCTAACTTTTCCTTCCATCTCCCATCTTGCTTCCCTCATTTTTTTTTACATGCATGTCTATATTACTGCGTTCATTACTAATAAAAATAAACACATACTCATTAGGCATCCCTGTTTTACTCCTCTATTAATACTTATATTTTTACATCAATCAATGTATCATAAATTGTATCCATGAATTTGTATAACATTTCTTTATTACATTAGCATTTTTCTCCCATACAATATGCCTCTAAACCTGCTACATTGCTTTATGTCTCACTTTAGCAAAAGATTTAACTGTCTTATTCTATAAGTCTTACTTTATTTTCTTTTAATATCACCACTACTACTTCTTTTACTGTAATTAACATTTCTTTTATCTCTCTCTTCCTTTTATACCACAACTCTCTTCTCTTATTACCTCATCCATTACTTTCTCAATCATTTTTCTAGTATTTTCATAAATATTTTATAATCAATGTTCCCTACTATTCTAGGCCTCCAGTTTGTTTATCCTTTTTTCATCCAGTTTCCATATAAATTTTATCATTCCACCACATATGTCTTCTTCTATGCCTTCTATCATTCATTCATTGAATATTTTTTTTAAAAAAACTTCTCTTTCATCTTTATTAATTTTCTTCTAATACTTATACCTTATACCATTCTGTACTGGTGCTGAATCATTCTTACCTCCTTTTTGATTGCTTTCACTATTTCTTCTCTTCTTATATCATTTACCAACTTTTTTTTACTTTTTCAATTATTTTTTGTACTTTCATTCCTCTTGCCCATCCATTTCCTCTTTTTCATACATTTTCTCTATAAATTTCTCTACCACTCCATTATATTTGTATATTATGTCTCGTTTATCATATAAGATAACATCCATTTTTCATCCTCTCATTTTTACTTCTTTTCATAAATAAGGTAACACCTGCTCTTTCTTTTCTTTCAGACAAAATATTTTCCTATATAATATAATTTTACTTTTTCTCTATTCTCTTCATATATCCATTCTTCTATTTTCCTTATTTTGTCACTTCATTTTCTCTCATAATTCTGTAAAATTTCTTCATATTTCATCTTATATGTCTTTTTCAGAAATGTAGCTGGCTCAATCAGCACCCTGTACCAGTACCGTGAACCAGTGCCCTACCCCCTTAGAGCAACAAAAAAAGGAGTTCACTGTAATTAGATTACATTACACCGTAACCAGGAGGACAGCTGGACGACATGCCCCCTGCCTCCCTCCCTCCTGTCCCAACCATTCAGGTCCAGTTTCTGTGCTCTGCCCTGACCCTCCTTATGCACATTTTTTTTAAAATAATTTCTTCTTTTAAACTGTAGCAAACTATTTGCATGGAATACTATAATCTCAGGTGTTAATTAATTGAGATTTCCCTTTTTCTTTTTTTTTTTTTCATTTAAAGTGCTCTGGTTTGACCACAAATGCAATGCCAGCTTTTAGAAAAGAAATTCAGACCTGCAGATCACGACCCCCCCCCCAGTAGTTTGCACCCAGAGCAGTTGCCCTTCTCACCCCTCTCTACCTACACTGCTGGTATTTTTTATTCTTCTCTCTACTTCTGCTAATACACTGCCCACCACTGAATCCAAATTTTATTAAATGGTCTTAGTTTCAGTCGTAAAATTCCCCTTTTATATGCCCATTATCTATTCTTTCCTATGTTTAAATCTCCAAATTTTATTAATTATCTTAAACTCTTAATATCTTGTGTTACATTTCCTTTTTCATTCCTCAGGTTACAGTCAAAATCTGCAGCAAGAAGAAGAGAAATTCAGCAGAAGGCTTCAACTTAAAACATATACTTTATTAAAACAATAAACCGAAGTAAAACCTAAGATAAAAACACCAGGTAAGCGCTTTCATGCTTCTAAAGAGCACTTCATCGAACTTAACTAAAAATCTTTTCCATCTTGCTTTTATAGTGCAAACAAATCAGCTGTCACAAATCTTTGATTCATTCATTTAATTGGCCGTTTCTTAAGGGCCGATTTTAAAGGGGCAGAGCCATTTAAGCCGTACTCTTTATCGGCTTGTAATCTCACTATCCACCTCAATTCACACAGCTCTTTTGAATTATCAAGGTCACCCATCCTTTTGCCAAAATTGATCAGTTGTAGGACTGCTATCACTACTTAATACATGTCTTGCTAGCGCATTACAAGCTCTCTCATTGCAAATTTTGCTAAGATGTTCTCTTATTCTATCAATCAGTGGGTGTGTTGTTTTGCCCACGTAAAAACAGGGACATCTTCTGCAAACTGCAAGATAGACCAAAATATTACTAAGACAATTTGCATATAATCTGGGAGTAAATTCTTGCCTTAGTGATAGATGTATGAAGGTGTTAACTTTCAAAATATATTTGCAAAATACACATCTTTTGCACAGGAAAGTGCCTACTTTGGTAGCTGC
The DNA here is from genome assembly GCF_019279795.1 of Protopterus annectens. Taxonomy (NCBI): domain Eukaryota; kingdom Metazoa; phylum Chordata; order Ceratodontiformes; family Protopteridae; genus Protopterus; species Protopterus annectens. Next base: position 536,845,185 of record NC_056749.1, on the reverse strand, counting down.
AACTGGCACAATATATCTGGCTATATACAGTTACCTCTCCAATTGACAACAGGCCACCAAATGGGCTAATAACCTCTCCCCCCTCCTCTCTGTCTCAGTAGGTGTTCCTCAAGGTTCTTTTCACCACATTTACTAATTCTCTGCACACAGCTACTAAGACTTCTACCATAATCCAATAAGCAGATGACACCACCCTCATCTGCTCAGCTCCCACCACCCTTGAACTCGCAAAAAACACAAAAATCATGGCATGACATTGAAACCTACCTTGAGAGAATGAACTTATTCTCAATTTAAAAAAAAAACTAAGCTCATGATATTCACCAAAAATAGACCAGCATCTAAGCACCCTTCATTTTCCATCTATTCCTCAAACCAAACTGCTATATAACCAATAGATAACACCAAACTCCTTTGTGTCACATTAGACAATCAACTAAAATTTGACAAACACATAGCAATAACTATAAAAAAAGTTCACATAAAATTAGGTCAACTCTATAGAGCCAATTCCTATCTCACAAATGCCCCCAGATCATTTCTTCTCTCCAGTCTCCTATGCTCATCACAAATCTTTACCAACTTACAAAAGGCTGAACTCCCTTAGCTAAAGCCATGGTATAATAAAATAGACAAATTTGCATCGAACTTACTCTGTAGGCAGCACCACTGGTTAACCTTTTAAAAAGCTCAACTGGATTAAACTACCCAACTTGCTACAACTAAACCAATTCAACTTTGCCCACAAAATTTTAAATAAACCTGATTCCTGTCCAGCTCTAGAAGACTTAATTCAAACTAATACTAACCTTAGAGGCCTTCGATCCTCTGATAAACTTCTGTTAAAAGTAACCAAATCTGCAAACACTTTTGGTGACTCACTCTACTCTAACAAAATTTCTAGGTCTTGGAACCAATTGCCACAGCATATTCTTAAACTTAATAACACTGCCAGATTCAAGCAAAGCCTGAGATAATACCTCACCAACCACTGGTTATGTCCATGCTCTAATCCTGACTAGTGACATTATTTCTTGACTAATTCATACTCTTGATAACTACTTTTATTGCAGTCAGTTGTCTCTGCCTTCCAATCTTTATTTTACTCTAAGTGCATGGTTTTTATTTCCCAGCATTTGTTCTAGACAGTCTTATAGCTGCTATATCCATCTGCCATATTTATGTTTCAGTCAGCAGCTATCTGTTAGTTTCTTACTCAATTATTTTTCTTGTACCTTTGCATTTTTTCTTGTTGTATTTACCTTGTTTAACTACTGTTGCTTATTTTCTTTGTGTACCTTTATTTGTATGTATAAGTTGTAAAAACCTTCATATTTTGTTACTCTATTATGTTTTTCATATAAGTGGAGCTTTACTCCCTGGGTCTTCAGCCCAGTTGGACATTTACCCAGCAATATATATATATATATATATATATATATATATATATATATATATATATATATATATATATATATTTATATGGGTCCCCTTCACATGGTCGACTTTTCACAAAGTCGACTTTCATATGGCCAAGACCATATGATCGACTTTTGAAAAGCCGACCATGGGGAACCGCTATCTCCGTACAGTGCAGAATGTGAAAATTTCCTCTTCCGCACTGTAGTGTGATCACAGAGTTGGTATATTTAAGTTACGGGGGGTGTGTGGGGTGGAGCCCCCTATGGGTTGTGCAGGGTGGCTTGCCCCTCTACTAACAGTTTTAAGGTGTTTGTTGTGTTTTTTGTGTTTACTTTACATGGTCGGCTTTCTGAAAGTCGATCATATGGTCACGGCCATATGAAAGTCGACTTTCTGAAAAGTCGACCATGTAAAGTAGACCTATATATATATATATATATATATATATATATATATATATATATATATATATATATATATGGGATCCATGCAGATGTTCGAAGTTTCACTTCTTCGAACCCACTTCACCGAGTCCACTTGTTCGAAGTAGTGAAACTTCGAACATTGACTTCAGCAGTCACACTATAGTGCAGAATGGGAATATTCCCTTCTCCCCACTGTAGTGTGACCTCAGAGTTGGTATATTTAAGTAGGGGGGGTGTGGGGGGCAGAGCTTGCCCCCCTGCAAAAACATGCTTTAGTGTTTTTTTTTGGGTTGCCCGAGGAACTAAACTTCAGCGAAAGTGCACTTTTGTTGAAATGAACTTTTGCTGAAGTGTGGGTCTCCTGCTCTATTTCGAAGAAGTGTTCTTTCGATGTAGAGCAGTAGACCCATATATATATATATATATATATATATATATATATATATATATATACACACACATATAGGTTTACCATCATAATGTCAGCAGGCACATTGATGAAACAACTTCCGCGAACTCCAAACTCTGACTCCTCAAATCCACGAATGGCAATATTCTGAATCACAAAATCTCACCCCCTTTTTGACCCAGGTATGGAGTGGTCAGAAATGTCAACGATCGCTGTTTTGTTCAACTTTCTGACATGTTGGTGGTACAGAATTCATGGAAACAGTTTGACCATCAGCACATTCAGGGATGTGCCTACTGACATGATGATGGTAAACCATCAGGTAAAAATTTTAAATCAGTCAGTATTGTTTAAGCAAATCACTAGGTTTAAGCCAAGATTTATAAGAATGCATAACATTTGATGTTCTCATCTTTATAATTAATAATTGATTCCTACAGAAAGTTTTTATGACATTATTAAACTCATTACATGAGGGAGTAGTTTTATGTTTCCAGTTTGTAATATATCTAAATCATTGATTTTATTTAATGTGCCACTTCTTGCAATTATACCTAAGACTTAAGTGCCTCTTCTGTAGTCTATTCTAGCAATAGCTAGAAAAGTAATTATTAATTTCTTTTTTTTTAATATAATAGTTCCTATCCCAGAACATGTCTCATTTCCTACTGACTAAAAAGTGTGTCTCCCCATATTACCTGTATTATTTTCCTTTTTCACTAGTTTGTTACATCTGGTATCCAGCAAGTAAAAACATATATTTTTATTTTACATTATTCCACCACCAGCAAACCTCTTATATTATTTCTAATGCTATTACCACTTAATGCCAACATTTCTGTATCCTCCTTTTCCCTTTTTTACCCTCTCCTCACATTAGACAAACCTCCATTTGTTATAGTCTTGTACTAAATGATTTGCATTACTATGGAAATAACATACTTTAGGTTAGCCACTGTACTGAACAAATCCTCTCTTACCATTCACAATTACTGTATTTGAAATATATTGAATTTTCCCATCCTTAACAGTTATCGTTACTCAAACTCTCCAAAACCCCCAGTCTATACATTTCTTTCATCACATTTTTTTTACTTAATATACTTTACCACACAGTGAAAGAAAAATGTTTTAACTTATTCTTATCCATATCCGAAGTCCCAAATTGCACTTTTGTTTTCTTTTTGAGTCACATTCCCAAGCTCTGAAGTAAATAATCTTTCCAAAGTACTACTGTGTTTCTTTTTTCAGATTCAGTCATAAATATTTCCAGCAAATTAAAGTTTTCAAATGTTACTTCACAGAAATTGTCAGCTTCCAAATGAATTAGTGCTTTTATGTCTTTAATATCAAACCGTAGTGACAAAATAATACTGTCCATAATATCAAATCTGTTCATTGTTATTGTTTTTCATTTTTTATTCCTACCACTGGATGTCTTCTATATGGCTGTTGAGAAACTCCACCCTGTCTCAGTTTCTTCTTCTGCTTTATTGCTGCATCTGCATAAATTCTTTCTTTGAACAAAAACCCTGTTGCAGAGGTAAACCCTCCCAAGCTATCATAAAAACATTAGCATAACTAGGAGCCTTGGCTGCTCCCATGGCTACCCCATTGATCTGTTGGAAGAAGGAACCATTAAATTAAAAAAAAATTGTAGGATAAAGAAAATTGTAAAGTTTGAGAAAGAAGCTTAAACATTAATGCAGGCTGTAATTTATTATTTTCTGTAAATTAACTATGTAAGTGTTTAATTGATGTGATTTCTAACTGATATAAATATATAATGCTGTGTTTTACTTTTTTCATTCAGTATGAAGAAATAGTACTAAAGACAAAAGTGCTTACTGGATGATTTGTTACACTTGAACTGATTATATTTTTGTTTGTTCATTATTTTTTGGTTGTTTTTGATATTTATATGTTTTTTTATACACTGCTTGCACAGCCTATCTGCAGATATGGTTATGTATTGCTGTTGTTCTGCATACATTTCAGTGGTTTCAACATTCATGTGTTAGTCTACAGTGTGTTTTTACATTTCACTAAAGAAAAGCTTGCAAGGAGTTCAAGATAGGTAATCAAGTAAGTTATAAAATTATGTAGGAAGGGAGATTTTAGTATTGCATAGATTTGTAGACAGGTCAAGAGAGATATAATGAAGTAACTTATAAAATGATGTAGGAGGGAAGGAGAAATAGTAGTAGTATACTAGAGGAGAGTTGTAGTAGCATATGACTGAGGGAGCATAATACAGGATTGGTTCTGTTTAGGATGCCTGTTCCAGATTGGTGTATCTAGAAGGTTTATAACTTCGGTATACAGCAGAAGCATGAGAGGAGACGAGAGTGGGATGGGCAGCTAGAAAAAGAGCAAGATGAGAAGTGCTGTTTAAGAGGGGGTGTGTGCAAAGACATGTACTGATCAAGTGCAGGAGAGAAAGTTATTAGGGGTGTATTTATTCATGGAAGGGCAGGCAAAAAAGCTATTGACAAGCAATAAGACGTTTCTGCTTTTACTAGAGGTCTCAACCTAGTGATGAATATGTGCACAGCCAGGATTGGGTAAGGTATTCTTTGAGTTGGATTTTATAGCTTGGGTGTTTGTTAATCATTTTTACTTGTGTAGGGATGCTGTTCCAGAGTCTGGAGATGTAACAGGACTATAGTGAGTCCCCTGAAGAATTATTTCATTTAGTAGTGGTTAGTAGAAATTTATCATCAGAACAGTGGTCCTTTGTGGTAGTGTATGGCAGTAATGTTTTCAATGCAGGATATTGTTCTGGAAAATATATCAATTTGTATGCCATAACTAGCTGAGAGTATGTTATATAGTTGTTAAGCTCTAGCTATATTAGCTGCTTTAAGGATTGGCAGTGGTAGTTTGGTGTTCAGTGCTGCTAGCAAATTTAGCTACCTTGTTGCTACAGGAGGCTAATTAGAATTTTAGTATAAAGCTTAGGTTTGTCAGTCTTTTTAATAGTTTGAAGAATTTGTTGATCAAATTAAAGATTGTCATCTTTTACAATACCCAGTAATTTAGTCTGTGGTACTGCCTCAAGTTTAGTATTGTTTGCAGGTGTAAGCAAGGAAGATAGCTTTTGGTGGAGATGTTTTGGGGTGGAGAGCATCAGTTTTTTTATTGGGATTAAGGAGTAGGTTTGACATTTTTCAGCCAGGTTTTGATTGAAGAGAAAGAAATTTGAGTGATTCTTGTAGTCTGGATATTGTGAGGGCTGTACATATTAAAGTTGAATAATCTGCATATTTTACTATATTTGCTTAATGTATAGCAGTGTGAAGCTTGTTTATAAATATATGAAAAAGAATGAGTCCTAGTCTAGAGCCATGAGGGATACCTATGGTAACTGGAAGAGAGGAAGAGAAGTCCTGTTGCCATTTGTCCACTTGTTGCCTTCCAGATAGGTAACTAAGGAACCATTTAAAGGAGGATTGAGAGACAGACCTATAGAAGAGAGTTCAGCAAGTAAATTTTGGTGTGATACAGTGTCAAAGGTTTTGGCTAAGTCTAGGAACACAGTTGACAATAGGTTACCATTGTTCCTTTGCTGTTTTACAGTGTTGGTGAAATGAAAGAGGGCAGTGGTTTTACTGTGGTGGCATCTGAAACCATGCTGTGTTTCCAAGAACAGATTATTTGAATTTATTTGATGTAGAAGCTGAGCATGAATACATTTTTCAAGTATTTGTGATACGGAGAGAAGATGGCAATTAACTTGTTGTTAATTTCTGTAGATGTGCCACCTTTGTGTAAAGGTATAATAATGAATTTCTTCCAGATGAAAGGAATGTATTTTTGTACATAGATCTATTTATCAATATAGAGACTGGGAAAGTAATTGCATCTGCAGCCATTTTTAAGTAATCTGAGTGGAGTTGGTCAGCAGCAAGGGTGGTTGGTTTTAGCTTATGTAGGAGTTTTTTAATGGTGAGGTAGGTACTGGGCTAAAGTCAAATAGCTGAGAATATTTAGCAGAGGCTGCTGGTACTGAGAGGGTGGTAGAAGTATTAATGTTTGTGAGGGACAGTATAGTTTGTGTAAATTCATTGTAAAACTGTGTGGGGATTGAATCAGTATTATAGCTGGATGTAGGGGTGGGGTTGGTAGTTTGGGCTACATATAAAACCTTGTTTGTGGATGGCCAAAAGAGTTGTAGGTTATTTTTGATGTTTATTTTGGAGGATGTTATAATATGTTTGCTTGTCATGTTTTATTTGGTATTTTGTCCTATTCCTTAGTTACCTGAAAAGTTGAAATGTATTTTGTGTTCTATTTTTGAGACACTCTTTCCAGGCGTTGTCATGCTGTAGCATTAGTTCCTTAGTTTCTTTTGTTAGCCACGATGCAGGATTGGATTTGACCCTTATTGTACATACTGGGGCAAGCTTATTGAGAATCTCTAGGAATATCTCATTGAAGTGTGAGACAGCAGAGTCTAAGGGCATAGAGTTTAGTATTTTCCAGTTATATTCTCTTAAGAATTTGATAAAAGTCTGTCAGATTTTTTGAGTTACAAACTTGGTTGTAAATCATATGTTTATCTTGGATATTATAATTTCTGAGAGCGTAAGTAGGTTTATGGTCACTTAGGCTTCTAGAAGGCTACCAGCTGCCTGAATTTTATTTGGTCTATTAGTAAGTATCTAGTCTAAGGTTGCTTGCTTATCAGTACTTTTGTGCACTTTAGTTATTGATGTAATAAACTGGGTAAAGCCATGCAAGTTTGTGGAATCAGATAGGATGTTGCTATTAATAAGCTGCCCATCTATATTTAGGTCTCCTAATATTATTATTTCAGGTTGTATATGGTGGGATATCCAGTATAGGATATTTTCTACAGTGCTAATCTTTTTACCTCGTGGGATATATAGTTGCTAAACAAAATGTTTTCCCATTATTGATTTTGAGATGTGATATAAGTAGTTCTGCATTACTAAACTGTGGTATCTCATGTGCATATGTGGTTATGTTTAGGGAATTCTTGTAGATTGTGGCTATTCTGCCTGCCCACTTATTTTTCCTGCCCACCCTAATTATACTGAAACCAAGTGGGGTAATTTCATTGTCACTTATGTTTTTTTCAGCCATGTTTCTGTAACTGTGATTGTGTCTGGGGAATATGTGGCAATACAGGCATGTATGTCCTGGATTTTATTGCATATTCTTATAAGATTGATGTTTAGAAAGAGACAGCTGGAAATGGAGGATGGGAGAAGAAAAGAGAAGGTTCATTCAATAGTGTGCTGCTAGTGTGGGTTTTTTGCTCTTGTGTCAGGCCAGAGTTTGGTTGAATGTCTCCATTGATTTTTTGGATAGACATTTTATGAAGAAAAGTATGTAGCCAAATACATTTGTGCTTTAGCTGGATTGAATTTTGTATGATAACATACTTAGATTTAAGATACCTGTAACTGAAAAAAAATCCAAAAAGGTTTGCTGGTACAATGTGGGTGCTGTGGTGAATGATAGACTTGGTAACTGTTGGTGTAGTAAGTGTGAGTTTGTAGGACTATTAATTTGGAAGGTATGGTAGTTGGTAAAGAATGCTAATATGCTCAGGAAGCACACTAGTAAGATTTTACTGGGCATGAGTAGTTAGATTTTGCTGAAGGTATTAGTTTTCACTGTAAGGTGTTACTGGGCATGAGTAGTTATAGTTATAGCAGTATAACTTCTAAAAGGACAAGCTGGGTAGCAGCATTTTAAGTAAGTGAGTGAGATATAATAATTGTAGGCAGCTGCTATTGCATTATATTCTGATTGTTTTGATGCAGAGATAGGTTGACAGAAGTGTAGGGGTGGAGTTGGACTATTTTAAATGTAGCATTGGAAGGGATGGGTGGGAACTGGGGGTAGGGTAGGGGAGGGGAGCAGAGCGAGCCTGAGTGTGGCCCGATCACTGAATCAGCAAAATAACAGTGTTGAGAAAAACAGTCTGTATGATTTGACTATTTGAAAAAGTAAAAATATTTCCAGAGATAGCTAACTGAGTTGAACAATGTAAAATAGAAGCAGAGGGGGAGAAAGGGGAATTACAAGTAGTGGTACATGACCTCAGGAAGACTAAGCAGAGATTTACATGTGTGGTTAAGCATTTATATAGCTGAAATATATTGTAGTAAATGAAGAAAAGGAGGAGGGAGTAGTCTGAAAATGAAAGCAAAACAAATAATTTGTCCTGTTTCAGTGGGGGTGGGGGGTGCACATGCAGTGTTTGACTCCTGCCCAAACTTTTAGTAGGCGATGGTCAACATTTATTAGAAAGGAAAAATAAGAGAAAGAGTATGCCAGTGGGTCTTATCTGTTTTCATGGTATGCATACCATAGCTTGCCTTTGGAATGTGATTCATATACCATGTTTAGTATATGTCACCATATTTTAAAATTGTACTATGCTCTACAGCTGTTTTACATCTGTTTTCATCTTGTCTTGCGTCCTTAACTGGACTAATGTCTATATTTAAATGCTATGTTTTTTAACTGTAAAATGCAAATAATATTTAATGTGGAGCTTTTCTCCCCGGGCCTCCACTGAAAACGGACCTGTGTCCAGTCGGACTCTCCCGGTCAACAAATATAAATAAATAAATAAATGATAAATAAATAATAAATATAAACTAGCTCAGCAAAAACAGATATATACACACACACACACACACACACACACACACACACACACACACACACACACACGCACATGTGCACACATACACACACATATTCACACTAGCAATTTTATTTTATGAGCTATGGCATATTAACTCATGAAATCTCTGTCCTGAATATATATATATATATATATATATATATATATATATATATATATTTTTTTTTTAAAACACACACAGGGGCACATACACATCTATATATACACATATATACATATCAGATCTGAATAGCTAATGTTCAAGAGATACTCAGATTTATCGCAAGTACCCACAAAATAACTCGTTATTGCATGCATCTAGTTTCCATTAACGACATATTACCAGGAACATACCCAAATCTCAATTTCTTTGCATGAAACTTATTTGCTCACAACCAGACAATTATGAGCATTTTAAAGAGGACCTGACCAGAAGGTTTAGAGACAGGGGCTATAAAATTGGTAACATCATAACTGCCAGTAATTGGGTATCAACGCTAGACAGGAAAGACTTACTCAACTACAAGAATAAAGAACGTGTGTGTGTGTGTGTGTGTGTGTGTGTGTGTGTGTGTGTGTGCGCGCATGTGTGTATATGTGTGTGTGTGTGTGTGTGTGTGTGTGTGTGTGTGTGAGATGATAAAACATTAGTTCCTGTTGCTTGCTGTCTTCATAGAAAAAAAATGCTATAAAGGAGCAGTGAAAGAGAAGCAATTGCACTATTTAGGGAATATTTGCAGCCTAAAATTATCTTGTGTGTTTGGAGTAATTTAATTTATATTTTTTGCGTTTTGCAGGTTTCTAATATAGTGGGTGGAGGTCACATGCTTGGTTGGATAAAACTCACAAATAAATCCTACTTTTGCTTGGTGTTCAGTTTGATTATTATCATTAGTTAACCTTTTCTGTAATGCGTAGGTATTGAAATTTTAGAATAGTTTCCTTAAATTAGGTTTGTACCATCAAAAGATAAGGAAGCCTGTGCATTTAAGTGTCCATGCTATCAGTGATGAAATTGTTAATTAACATGAATAAACAAAAGCATTTGTGTGATATTTCTTCTAATCTTCCTAACAGGAAGTGTAAAGTGACCTTTCTCAGAACTGCATTAGCATTTTCAAAGAAAATGATGGCATTTGTGAAAGACTGCAAAAAGATACTTTCTTATAAAATATTTAATCAGATAAGGACAAGTCTGTCCTTTTCAGATGACAAATAATGGAGAAATTACACAAAGGAGACAGTTAGTTGTACCACTTGTGTTAAATATAGATTTTTCAGGTATTTTTTTATAATTAATTTGCCATCTGTACCCCTGTCTCAAAAAAGTCGTTCTATATGGAATAATTTATTCCCAATGCAAATTTTAAATAGAGATAAATGTTTCAGTTACATAAAGATTCTCTGAATTTAAGTGATGCAGCTACCTTTTATAATTTCCAGACAAGATTATTAATCTTGCCAGAAAATATTTAGCTCTTTGCATGTCACACACTCACAGCTTCTCTCATTTAGTGCTCCTTAACATAGTAATTACCCTAGTAGAGTGCTGGATGCTCTAAAAAAGAACATTGCAACTGATATTTGAAAGGTGGAAGCAAAGGTTTACTGTTAAAAATATTAGGTGAAGTCAGAAACCAAAATTAAAGAGCACAAATATTCAGAATTGCTAGTCAGTCCTTGTTCATTACATGCAGTTGTTCTCTCCCTCCAAAGCCTTCTCTCGTTCCACACCTGCCTTTTTGTTAGAAAATGTAAGAATTTTCCTTCTTTTAGCTGTAGTACCATCATCAGTTCAGTTGCTTGAAGTTATTAACAGTCACTCTCAAACAGTAATGTTTTTGTTAATATCTATGTTTGCATTTCTCCTGTTATGCAGAATGCAGCTGCAGTTACAGGAAGGGGGCTGTAAGTGACAGATGCTATCAAGTTGAAAGTCACAGTCAGGAACACCTGCAGAGAATAAAATATAGAACCAGTACCCCTTGAAAGTGTTTTTAGACAAATCAGTGTAGTACCAAAATTTGTGTCCACTTTTGATGGACAAAAATCATGCCTGTAGGTAAAGGAAGACCATTTTTGTTGTACATCAGTCATAGAATTATCTTCTGTCAGGAGCTTCCATGGCTTTTAATTACTGACATACTGAATGGCACTTTCCATGTTTCATTGGTCATGTTTAACAGATCACTAAGTACATCAGATCAACCAAAAATGACAGTATGAGAAGCAGTAACTGGGATTTTAAGGTTTCACTACAGTACTAGGGTTAGCATCTTCTTAAGTGGGGCATTGCTGTATGAAATGTGAAGGCTTTCAGGACAAACTACAGCTTCCATTCACTGCAATGGATCTGCGTCCGTTGATTACGAAAATACACCCTCAATATAATTTTAGTTGTTTCTGTTGTTTTGCATCATATCAAGCTACTTTGCACGAAGCTTTGCATTTTACAACATTTAAAGTAAAAGTAGAAAACAACTTATGACAGCAGGATAAGGGCTCAGTTTGTGAAGAGGGAAAAACATCTCAAAATATTGCCTTTCATTAAATACTAGTGTATTTATATCATTTGCAAGCAAACATGTTAAGACAGCCTATTGTCACTTCATAATTGTTGATTTTTTTCTGTTTCTGAATAGCTGTCAATATTTCTTAATTTGCTTTTTGAAGCAGGTTCAACATCATTTATTGCTGAACCACTTCCTTACACAGTACTATAAATGTCACTTTTCTTTGGTGAATTGTGAACAGTTTATTTAAACATCCCAGAATCTTCTCCTTTTTCTGTATGCTGTAAGCTACAGAACTGGAAGTAGTTTCAATTTATTATTGTCAGCCTTTTCCTAAAATGTGCATTCCAAATTAGTTTACTTAACAAAATATTCAGGCTTCAGATTTTATAAACTGCAGTGTTTTGTGTGTGTGTGTGTGTGTGTGTGTGTGTGTGTGTGTGTGTGTGTGTGTGTGTGTGTGTGTGTGGTGAGGTTCATATCCCTGACTTTTAGTTCTATTTTATGAGATATTTATGTGTTTCAGATTCAATTAATCACTATCCAATACCATGAAAAGCCTACCTTTCTTTTCTTCACTCTAATATAATTAATTAAAAAAAGTGATATTAACACTAAAGACTTACTATAGACCAAGTAATTATAAAATATATTTAGTAGTGCATGGAGTACTCTGATTATGCTCCGATATTCAGAAAAAGACAAATCAGTTAAGCGCTAGAGTGGCATGAGGCCTAACAAATGTTAAGCACCCCCATGCTAAAGTTGTTAAGGTCAGGTCTATAGCTAGGAAGTAAAATATACCAGTACAAATGACATTGGCAGAATAGAAGATTTGTTTCTGCCTGCTGACAGTCAGTAACATGTCTCTGACATCCTGTTCTAGACTTAGACGTTTCTAGAATAACATGATGTGAGTTCACCAGATTTTCTGAAGGATTTGGAGTCTGAAATCTAAATGTGTGCCATTATTTAGTGTCTTAAATCCTCAGTAATTTGTCCAAAAAACACAAACTTTATGAGGGACACACGCAACATATGAGGCAAAAATCTGCACAGTTGAGAGGCATGCAAAGTGAGTGTAACATAAGGGACTGTGTTACACTACCTTTCTGAAAGTGCTCGCTAAGTGTTTTAGGGCTTTGAAAGCCAGTAAAACACATAGCTTTTTGTTTTTTTTTTCATGTTTAATGTAATTTGTAGTACATGGAGCAGATAAAGCTCCATGCACTACAAAGACGTATAAGCGGTTCACAGATGGTAACCTAATACTATGGGTTCCTGACATGGATGCTAAGCGGTTCACAGATGGTAACCTAATACTATGGGTTCCTGACATGGATGCTAAGTGGTTCACAGATGGTAACCTAATACTATGGGTTCCTGACATGGATGTTAAGCGGTTCACATATGGTAACCTAATACTATGGGTTCCTGACATGGATGCCAAGATTCACCTCAAGGAGAATTTCCTGGCATCCATGTCTTGAGTACATAATAATGTAGTTAGCATCTGCAAACCACTCATAATCTTCTATATTATATAGCTACTTTTTATTGCCTGCAAAAGGAATACCATATGTGCTGACTTCTGAGTGTTTTTTCTTTGTTTTCTTTAGGGAAGGGACAATTTAGATAATGAATTATACATCAGCAACAGGGGCACAGTCTGAAAATATTAGTAGGTGAGTCATATGTAATACGAGAAAGCATTTTTCACATAGAAAGCCGGACATGTTTGGAACAGTTTTCAACAGAATGTGGTAGATTCTGGATATTTTATTGGGAGGGTGTTGTTTAAACCAGAATAAATCTACCTTAAGAAACAGTAGCTAAGGTGGAAGTACAACACTAGTTATCAGTCAATAGTAGCTTACCTACTGGGTAAGGTATGGATTAGAATCTAAGGTGGAAGTACAACACTAGTTATCAATCAATAGTAGCTTACCTACTGGGTAAGGTATGGATTAGACAAGCAAATGGGTTATTACCTATATTCTGTGTTTCTATGTTTCCATGGTGTATGAGATCAACCTCACTGATCAGACATCATCTACCACCACCATTTTCCTGAAAGGTGAAGCTCTTGTCAAGATACTGGTGAAATGCCACTCTTATTTTCAATATTTTCAATAACTTCTTTGTGATCTGTGAGTTAGAGTTGAACAACCAATACCATAAACAGACAGGACTTGATTTTATATATTATCTGTAACACAGAACTACAACATGCATAATTGCCCAGTGCTGAAGGGTCATTATAAGGATTAAAATGTACTTCTTTATGCTTTGATAAAGCATGTATTCTTCTGATATTGAGTGGTTGGTATTCATAGTCTGAGACTTTGTAGCTGCATTGTTGTTATCCATGAAGAACCCTGCCACATGTATATTCAAATAAACCTAGTGAAAGTTATTTACTCTGACTAAGGAAAAGAGAAGGCATTTTAAAAATCACATCTGCTTATTGCAAAAATGTAAAGTAGATAAAGATGAGCATTAAATATATGTAAAGGACTACATGAAAGCTGTAGGCTTCATATAACTTTCATAGGTTCATGAGTTCATAGTTATATACTAAGCTAATAACCACCAGGGCCTTTATAAGCCTAGCCATGCAATCCAACTCATTTGAGTCCCTATGTGTCATGAGTATTTATTAGGAGGGGCTATGTTAGTTAGGAAGTTTCTAGAGGCTATATGGGGGTGCGGTGTTAGTATGGGCATTAATGTCTGCCTCTGACTATCAGAGATATGGGGGCCAGACTGGGCTGTATCTTTTATTTCCCATCCAGTGGTCAAGGTTATGTTTAAATAGGGTTAGGGATGGACTCTGCTTCAAATGGATGGGATGCCTCTTCCAGAGCATGGGGATCCTCTGAGGCACATATATGTCTCAATAACATGTCTTATTTATGTCACAAGCAAAATTTGAATCCTTGGCTCTAGTGGTTCTAATGCTGTATATTTTGCAGATGGGCAAAAGGTCCATCAGAGCTGGATCCGCAGATGCTAGTATGCCAGGTGGAGATTGCCTCTCAGTAACCTGTAGGAGACAGAGTATAGAGATGAGGCTATAAGGTGATCCATATGGGACGATGTGCTTATATCCTGGATTTTCTTGGTAAGGAGCCTTTGTGGGCATTCCAGCTGTTGCATATGTTTGGTCAGGTACATGCCAAAGGGAGCATCATACTGAATGATGGGTCTGATAAGGACCAAACAAAGTGGCACTATGACTTTCTTGGGCCTGGATGCCAGGCCCTTACTTATAATTTGGGTGACATATAATGATTTTCTTAGTACCTTGGCCACATGTTGATTAAAGGCCAGATTACTGTCTACATATATTCTCAGATTCCTGACTACTGGATCAAGTCTTAGGGGTATCTTATCAATGGAGTAATTAGCTTTGATGGCAATTTTCTCAAAAGTCACTATAATGTATTTCATGGCACTGAGTTTTAGTCTGTGACTTTGGCACCAGTCATTTGTTTATATTACGCCTTCTTGTAAGATGTTTGATCATGGGGAGTCTATGATAGCTTCCAATTTGCGGCCACCTGTGAACTTCGTCAGCCAAAGTCCCTTGACATTAGCTTGGATCACTGAGGTACCCCACTGGTGACCGGTCTCTTAGTTGTGGTGGTATCACCAATCCTGACTACCTGGCTCCTGCCTGTGAGCCAGGTGGCAATCCAGTGAGTTATGTAGGGGTTTATGCCCAGTTTGATGACTTTGTCAACTATAACTGAGTGGGATATTGCACTGATTGCCTTAGTCAGGTCCAGGTAGGCAGTATGCACTGTTTCCCCCACATCCATTGCCTGGGTGACCTTCTCAAAGAAGACCACCAGGTTTAGTAGGCATGAACTTTATTTGACAAAACCAAACTAGTTTGGATCCAATGGGTGAAGGCTGCCTATGCCTTTGTTTATCATTTGTATGATACTTCATTCCATGGCTTTCCATACTAGACTAATGAGACTAATAGGTCTGTAGTTTCAAGGGTCCGTTGATGGTCTACCCTTGTGAAGTGGCGTAACCATTGCAGTCCTCAATTCTCGTGGTACAAAGCATGTTTTGAGGAGATTGTGGATTTATGTGGCTACATGCAGTCACATTTGAAAGACTTAAGGCAAACAACAGACTGCACAGCTTTTATTATTAATATTTAAAAGAATTAAGGGGTTTATTATGGTTTATACAGAGGTATCCATATTGGACACCTTGATGTTTTCATTAAAGTGTGGAAAGGAGGAGATAGGAAAGAGTGGAAAAGGGGAGACCCAACAAAGAGAGAGATACAGCAAGAACACATCATGATGATGAGTGGTGCCCAGCAAGAGTCCCCAGTCCACAAAACCTTAAATATTTCTATTGTTAGATGGATGAGGGGGCAGGGGCATGTGGTGGCACAGTGCTCAGCATTAAGTGGGACAGCAAATCTTCAGCCTGCTGAAGAGAGGCTTCAGTTGACTGAAGCCATCTATCCATAACCTGCTCCAGCATGTCCTTAACCAAGTCTTAAAGCTGCCATTTAGTGAAGTTTCCCAGGCTGCCATGTTTCATGGTGCCTGCAGGACTGGTGCCACACCCCTGACTCTGTGAGAATGTCTCTGAACATACAGAGGGTGAAAACTCCCTAAACTGGGAGGTACACTTCTGGACTTCTTCTGAGGAATTTAGATCTTTAAAAAAATTAACAGAAATTGGAGAGAAAGAAAATAAAAAAGAAAAAAGGAATGCATAATTAAAATAAGAAAAAGAGGGGGTGGTAGAGAGACAAAAGAAAATACACAAAATAAATTCACACATGTTACACTGCATTAGTTTCTTACTTTAAAACAATTTTATTTGTATAAATCTTTATTGAAGTAAAACAGAACGCATGGGAAGTGCTCATGCATACATGGGAACACTGATATGGGAAGTGCTTATGTGTACAGGGAAGAATGATATGAGAAGTACTTATGGATACTTGGGAAGAATGTGCATTGCTATCAAGTTTTGGCAGAGTTTACATTTTGCAGTCTGCAAACAACTGAAACCGCCATTTATAAATATTTACAAGTAATAAAATCAGTTAAAGGCAGCATACTGCATTTATATATTGACATATATTTTACAGTTGATTGCAGTAGTGTACTGAAAGCACTATAGGCCATCTTTTATAAATACTTGCTTATAAAGATTGATGAAATCAGTTAAGACAGAATACTGTATTTATTACTTTATTCATGCTTACCAGTGGCTTCAACTACTTCCTACTCTGCTGGCTCCTGTTGTAAGCTATTTTGTCATCTGATAGATAGAGAAGACTTAAGACAATTGTTGTTTACCAGTATTTCACCTTTTTCCCCTTAATATTACTGATATAACCACTAGTACTACACAAGGTATTTAATTCACTGCTGTGCTTACTTAACATACATTTGTTTAAATATTTAATATCTGAATTCTCATACTGTGCCATTCTTTCTTTTAATTTCAGTTATAAATAACTTGTTACACTTTTATATGTGTGCACATCTTGTCTGTTTGAGTGAAAGGTATTGTCTTGAATTTTTCCATTCCCTTTTAATTATGGTTTGCATGCAGCATTCTGCAAATTGTGATAAAGCAGAAACTTTACATACACAGAAAAACGTAGCAACTCAAGGACATTTTCTGTTCTTTTCAATTCAAGTTTAAATAATAAAAACTACAGGTGGATGCTTTACATCTACTTCAGTGCAATAATGTCTGCTTTGATAGTTTTTTTGCCTAATAACTGTAAGCATATAAGGGGATGGTTTAAAATGTACACTAATAATATAACTAGTCATTTCACACTATGTGCTGCTCATTTATTTCATACTGCCACCGCCACCACCCCCAACCTCCACTCAGACTAGGGTGTAGTGCCTGACTGAGAGTTCAGCCATCTTGTAGGTACAATGTTAATAAAATTCCTCCACATGACTCAGCGTCTTAAAAATAATTGCTTTATTAGTAAAAGTAAACGCTTTCGCATTCTGGTCTGAGCACTTCCTCAGACTTGTATAAAATCACTTTAAACAACTACTACTAATATAGAGGGCAGTCATTAAAGAAAACATATAGAATGTCTAGCTTAATTATGACATCATCATTCTATGTACCCCCCATCAAGTTGTTAACAATGCTGCAACTTGAAACTGAAGACTACTGAATGCCAAAGTCATCTTATTCAATGTCATACAATTCAAAACATGAAAACGCTCAAATGACTTGCAAAAATATATATATCATTTACAGTTTATGCTAAAAATGCACTCATAAATAAATAACTATATCCACTTATAACAAAACTAATAACTTGTAGGTACAGTTAATATTGTAGGAGAAATGACTGCCTTATGCAATTATTGTCCTAATAAATGTTTTCTGGTCTACACAAATAAAATACTTTCTTTACAAAAATAGTCTGCATGTAGTTTAACTACTAAAGTAATGCAATACTGTAAATTAAATTATGTGGCAATGAGATTTTTTTGTTTTTGTATAAATGCATCCATTTATATACATGAAAAATAGCTGTAAATGTACTCATGTAGATGTATACCTGTAAGTTACACACGCACACACACTCACACACACTCAGTCACACACACACACACACACACACACACACACACACACACACACACACACACACACACACACACACACATATATATATATTTATATATTTTTTACTCATACATATATGACATTTGTATTAGTACAGACAATTATGTTATGTAAACATTGCATATATTTGTATACAGGTGCTGTTCTGTTTACAGATATGTTTATGCTTTCTTTTGCAGTATTATAATAACATTTAGGAAATGCCTTCAATCATGCAACATTATTATAGTTTATTTTTATCTTTAATATGACAAAAATAGGGAAAACGTTATATTTACTATAGAACTCTGGCTTTCTCACCACTACCTCGTTAGCCCACTTGGTCATCTTGTTGGGCCTATGCTTCTCTAGGTCATTGTATTTGCAATGGCATTGTTGAACACAGCAGGTAGTCCCTGTTAAGGATGACAGATGCCCCCCTTCTCTTGCCAGATATTGATCTTCTTTAACTCATCCCTCCCTTACACATGCCTTGACCTTATCCACGTATGAGCTACTAAGAAGGTAGACCATGATCTTGGTCTCTTTATCTGACCAGCTTGGAGCAAGGCCTTGTATCTTGACAGGTATTGCCGTCATTAGAAGAGCCAGTACCAGAATGAGGAAAGTATGGGCAGGACTGTGGTTCACAGATTTAGAATCACACCCTCTGGGATGTGACATCACCTTAACCAAACCCAGTTAACCAGCAGGGACATTAGACCTGGCATTTTTAATATTGGCAAGTTTGTTTTTTACCAAAAATGCTTTGTTATCTGCATGTTTTTTTAAAGGAATACATTCACATTTCATTCATATGGTGGATAAAAGTCAGTATGCAATCACCGTTTGTACTTAAAATTTCTACTGCTGCTGTACATTGCCTTAGCTAACATTTTGGAGTATTAAAGTATTTTTTTTTTAGTGGGGGTGGGCTTTTTGCAGAAGTAAATATTCATATGTGTGTGAGAACCAACTGTTAGTGAATGTTGATTGAGGTGGTAAGATGTGCCAGATGATGTAAGATGGGCTGGGATTATACTTCATGGTTGTGTAAACTCACATGCATATGACTCCATTTTGTTTTTACACACATTGTCAGCTTTGAGCATAACTGGGGCTATCTGTGCATTTCCATGGCATGCTAGGGACTGCTGAGGACTGCTGCAAACTTTGCAACTTTCCCCAAGTGCATTCACATGTACCTGAGGCCGTGTTCATGAGAAACTGGGAATGACTTGTGTGCGTAAGTGGCAGTACATGTTTGCATATTGCTACGATTCATGGAGATAAATGTGAATGGCCCTAATTTGTATTACAAACGTAAATGGATCTGAATTTATGTGAAAAAGTTTAACTCTACCATATTAATGTAAAATTACTTGTTAGGTGGCAAATGACTTAGGAAACCACATACTTTTATTTTAAAGTATGAAAAATATATATGTTATAAATTAATATGAAACATTTCAAAATGATACAAAATTAGTGAGCACACTTCAAGAAATGTTTGTTTTACTAATATGATGGGAATTTTAATATGGCTTTAGTGAATGAATGCAAAGCTGTCATTTGTTAATGGAAAATCACTACAACAGCAGTGGAAATGATTAGTGATCACTGAACATATCATATACTTTGGTGTCATTTACTGATTGTGCACACGATAGAAATGCAGCAATATAATTGTGAAGTACTGCAGTGGTAAGGATGTTCTGTTGGCTCAAAATACATGTGTCTTTACTTGGAAATTTCTGAGAGTCACTTGATTAATGAAAACATTTCTGAGAGTCACTTGATTAATGAAAAATGAGAGTTATGAATATGAGACAGTGGTAGAGGATGGGGAAGTACGAATCTGTTAACAAACTAATTGCTTTACTGTTGTGAATGCATTTATGATAGCGCAGACATTACTTTGACAAAACTTTACTTGGCTAGACTGATATTTTGCTTTTGTGTATAATTTCAAGGTTTGTATTACCTACCTTTTTATGAGCATGGCAGGCATGCTTTCATTTTTGTGTTGTTTGACTGATGATTACATCAATTTTTTTAAGTATGACTGTGGCATATTTTTTATGTGCAGTAATGATGCAGAACAAGGGATCAAGAGAAAGGACAGCTTCAGCCATGAGAAAAAAATGCTTCCTCATGACAGCCATTAAGACATATGGCAAACATCTGTTTGGTGAAGAAGGACTCAAACAAGCTGAGAGGGAAAATGCACTAGTTGCTCTTTGCCGAACATTATTTATCTCAACAGGCCAGCCATTACTATACGTAACAACAGTTATCCAAGCTATGCCAATTGCAGAAATGCAATCATCATCAGTATAATGGTAAGGAAATCATCCAACTTTTGACATGAGGAAAAGAGATCACCAGTGTTACCAAGTGCTACCTTCAAATATACATAGCATTTAGTATATTGTACAACTCACTTGTGCTTTAGCAAATCATTAATGGCATACTCATTTAAGGAATCCATATTCAGCTGCAAATTAATAAAAAATTATAAAAGAAGAGAATAATTAAAATCAGTTACCACAGAATTCAAAGAGAAATACACAAGCAGTATACAACTGAATATTAAATTAAGTACAGCAAAGTTATTGTTCTGACTGTACAAGTTGTAAAAGTCACATGTTTGTTTGTGTCTTTCGGCATTTCCCGGTTAGGGGTTGCCACAGCGGACTCCGGTCCACTAATGATTGGTAGCGGATTTTTATGTACCGGGTTACCAGCCCTGACGCACAACCTTCAATGAAGGCATGCCCCATTCATGTATGCCTCCACACAGAAGACACTCTAACCAAGAATCGAATGGAACAACATCTTGCTATGAGGCGACAATGCTACCGCAGCACCATCTGGAATTCCTTTACATCGCACACGAATACATGAGTAGCTTCTGCTCACTATTGCTCGAAGTCACACCTCTTTTTAACAGTAAAGATCAATCAATCACAGACCAAGACGGGCTTGTTTAGATAAACTCTGGATTGTCCTCACTGCAGTCTGTTTGAATTTATAGCTGGCTAGGCCGCTTGGAATGGTTAGAGTTTGTCTGTCTAAAACATATCCCTTTCTAACAACTAAGAGTGAAAATTAAATGTAAAACAACAAAATATAAAACAAAGTAAGTCTTGTCTACAAGCTATCCTTTCCTTTCCACAAACAGTGAAAAACAGTGGTAAAAAAAAAAATATAAATTCAAATAAAAGCTTCTCTTACCAGGCTGCTGCACAGTCAATCACAGACCAATACGGGATTGTATAGATAAGCTTTGGAGTCTACTTTGTAGATCATTTGCCACTTTAATTACAAACTGTGCCTTCATTGTGTCTTATGCTTCATTCTTTGCACAATATAACAGCAATCTTTAAAGAGTCCTCGGTAACCATTCATGACCCGCCTCTACTGCAGATGTCTACTGTGCATTGGAGGAATATGGCTAAACTGTATAGGTCACCATGGAGTCATCTAAAGTTCATAGGTTCATAGGTTCATAGATTAGTACTAGGCTAACTGCCCTTGTGGGCCATTTTCAGCCTAGCCAATTACCCCATGTGAGAATCAAACTCTGCACCTTATGTTTGAAATTCAACAGCACCTTAAATCTTACATCTCTTAAAAATGAAAACGCAACAGCATTTACAGCCGGAGGCATTCTTTTCTCTCTTCTTTTCTGTTTTGATGTCGTGGCAGAACTGCTTTTTACTGCCAATTTCTCAGTGTAAAACTTTAGATATTAGTTTCTACTTGATAATGTGCAAATATTCCCATTGTCCTTATTGATATAAGTATAAGCTGCAACTGTGACATGGATTCTTATACAAAGCACTATACTAGGTAGAATAGAAATGCACAGAAAATTACAAAAGCTGGCAGTTTTTTAATGACTGATTGCACCTTTCCTACTGGATAGGCTTTCTTGCATCCCAGCAGGTCTCTGCAGTCTGTGTGGAATCCAGACAGGAGTAAGGAACAAGTTGTAACAGTGTCAGGACCACAAATGGGCAGTCCTCAATCAAAGAAAGAATATATAAATCATCTACGCAATGGAGTTATCATTTTTTTTAAATCAGAGTAGATAAATGTTACCTTTAGTTACAGCCCTCACCTTATAATAAAAACATTATTATCCAAATTACTTAATGATACAAAATTTGTCTTAGTACTCAGAGACTAACAGCACTGGCATTAAAAGTAAATTCAGCATGTCTTCCTACGAAAGAGATGGCATTAACAATTCATTAGGCAGGACACAACGGTGGGCACATAATATAGAAGATGCACTACACTTCATAAATATATATTTTATTTCCTCTTGCATTATGTTAAGAGGTAGGTGTTCCATTCTAGCTACAGTAAAAGGATGGAAATGCAGTCATTATTAGGTGGCTTTGCTTGGCATAATGTAAAATATAAAAAATGTACAGTTTAATACAATTAAATTTATTGTAGATGTTATCCTAATTTCAGATCCATCTAGTTAACTAATCACTTCTGTCAGAAACAAATTATACAACAGCCAAAGCATGTAATTTCAAATTCTGGAGGACAAAATGTTAAATATTCTCATGAGTGGACAAAACTAAATGCACTGAGGATTAAAATTCCCAAACTACATTCGCCAAAAATCCCTCCCACACTCCCAAACTTATATACACCAACTCCACGGCTGTAAAATCTCAGAGAAGGGGGAAATTCCCCTGGAAAGGGCATTACTGTCATCAGAACTCAGGGACAGTAATTTCCTATGGAGGAACTTTGACTGTCCACAGGTTGAACCTTGGGCAACTGAAGCTCTAGAGTTCAATCTTTGTCCTCCCGAAGAGTAATGTCACAAAATACATAACAATGAATAATGATGAATGTCCAGAAATATCATAATGGATACAGGTGACCCAATAATCCAAGTGATTAGTCTGAAATTAGAGCTCTGTGCGGTAACATGTGGCAGATCAGTATACTTCAATGCAACAGTTAAGTGTCTGACACAGAGTTATGGGAATGATCACCTGGGATGAAGGCTTTGTTTGGGTGTATAAATGTCACATCTATAAATTCAAGCTCGTTCATAACTCTCAAAATAGTCTTAGTGTCAAGAAAGCTGAACAGTTGCGTTGTGTCATTTTCTCTGTCCATGTTAATTGTTACTTAGTAAAGCATAAGAATGAATCTGTGCTTTTACTGACATTCTCCAGGATTTTAGGAAATGGAGCTAACGGTGAAAAGATTTATACAATTCTATAGTAGTATGAGGTTGTTTTGGCAGGTATATTCAGCCTGCTGAATTTTAAAGTTCTTTGAAAATCCATGTTGCTTGTGAAACAAGCTCACGCACAAGTTTGAAATACAAAGTGTGTTATTTTCTCACCTCACTCCCTTCTCAGCTTGCATGTAGTTTGAAAACATTTCCACATAGATATGTTAGTGTATTTTCCATCCTGAGTTAGAAGGCAATTTAGAAATATGTTTACTGCAAACACCATTTCTAAGCATTAATGTGTACCTTGACTGACTGTTGCATCGATATGCAACAGTCACTTGAGTATGCATTAATGATTGACTGTGACACTGATATGTGATGTCACTATTTCATATGGTAGATGAATCATCTTTTCGATAAACAGCATGCTGTGTGTAGTTGTGGATTCTGACACAGAGAACTATGAAATGGAGGCCTTGGCACACACAAAGAATGGCTGCTTTGAGTAACATGGCTGTCAACTTCTTTGCTCATGAATCAGGGATATAACCAAAAATAATAAGCAACAAAACTTGGGGATTCAGAAAAAAAACACCACTTGCATTAAAAGCTGTGGTAAAATGGCCCTATTTCCATGATGCAGTATTTCATGATTCAGAGCCACATTTGCCACATTGAGGAAAGACCTCATTATTGGCTAATTTGCACATTCAAACATACACCCCACACAAACTTATACACACACACACACACACACACACACACACACACATATATATATATATATATATATATATATATATATATATATGATTTTAATACTCAAAACTCCCTAATGTCGACATCTGTTTGGTCGACAAAACAGATGGTTGCCTGGTGTGTGAAACAGACAGTCCCCAAGGTTTGGGAATATGCCTCTTCCTCAGGGACCTCAGAGTTAGCATATATAATTGGCTGGGGGTGTATGGGATGTAGTGGGTCTTGCCTCCCTGCAAAATACAGTAAATTTCTTTTGCATGGTCTGAGGTTGAGCCTTGGAGCATGCACGTTAGAATGTCAATTTGCTTTTGACCTTTTGCAGTCAGTGTTTGTAATGTTCATCTGCTGAAGCTCAGATTAACTTCAGCAGCTCCATATGTATATATATATATATATATATATATATATATATATATATATATATATATATATATATATATATATATATATATATGGATCTGTCAAATGATTGACTTTTCAGAAACTCAATAAATATATTGAAGAGACTATAAGATCGAGTTTCCAAAAATTCAAACATCAAAAAACAAAAAACAAACAAAAAAAAAAAAAAACAGCAACAAAAAAAATCTACCATTTTGTTTATGTTTTTGCAGGGGGACAAGCCACCCTGCTCCCCCCATCCATGCAAATGATATATAAATATAAACTCCAGGATTGCACTATAGTGAGGAAAAGGGTAAATTTCCCATTATACAATGACCCCCCATTAAATATTCAAAAACGTGCACGCTAATTGGTCAGCATGCACATTGTAAATCAGAGTTATAGTAATGGAAAATGGTCTGGTTGCTCGGACTTTTTCCATTACTATAACTCTTTTTTTTTATAGCAACAGAGAACGCAAGATCTCCATTGCTTCACACTGTCTCGCTATGTTAAACAAGTTTAACATAGCGAGACAACTTTAAAAAAGTAACGGATATTCTCCATTGCTTTTTTTAAAGCTGTCTCGCTATGTTAAACTCATTTAACATAGCGAAACAGTTTTTAAAAAGCAACGGAGATCTTGCTTTCTCCGTTGCCTTTTTCAAAACTGTCTCGTTATGTTAAATGGGTTTAACATAGCGAGACAGCTTTAAAAAAGCAACGGATATTCTCCATTGCTTTTTTAAAGCTGTCTCGCTATGTTAAACTCATTTAACATAGCGAAACAGTTTTTAAAAAGCAACGGAGATCTTGCTTTCTCCGTTGCTTTTGCCCACAGCTCTGATGTACTGCGTATGCATGCGCATGCGCAGTACATCAGAACTGCCGCAGAATACCAGACAGCTGTGGAAGGGCAGCAAGGAGGCATTAAACAATGCCATTATTTAAGAAAAGTAATTATTTTATTTCTTAAATAATGTCATTGTATAATAGCAATAACCCACTTCTGGGTGTGGGTAATGCTGGATTTACCCACGGTTGGCTTTGTTTGGCCACTCGGCTTCGCCCTCATGACCAAACCACACCAACCGTGGGTAAATCCAGCATTACTCACACCCAGGCGTGGGTTATTGCTACAATCCTCACTGTACTGCGATATGAATTGAAAAGCTTTGAGTTTTCAAAAACTCAGTCATATTGTCTCAGCCATATTGAGTTTGAGTTTCTGAAAACGTAATCAACTCATATGGATCCATAAAACACCGAAACCACATAAATGCAAGTTACTTATTCAGTATAGCTTGAAATACTGAAAAACAAAAGTAGAAAAAATGCAACAACACAGTACTAACCAAACAGCATAACATTTTTATTTCATGTGTACATTAAATGCCGAAGCAGAATAACTAGATATTATCTGCCTTGCAGTTCTGGGTTCTTTCTAAAAATGTATAATGCTGTTGTTGCCTACTTTGGATACTGCTGCAGGTTTTACAGGATGGCTATGAAAAGTCTTTTAACTAAGAAACAACAGATATCTGACAAGTAACACCACAACTACTTCAACTAAGACACTGGTTAGTTTTTTTTTGAATACATACTTTACCGTTCTTAACATCAAGAAGATGAATGAAAGCAAAAGTAATACAGCGAACAAGACATTTTAAAATACAGTGATGTTCTTAACTGCACAAACGTTTGCAGCATTGCTTATTCTTACCCTTTTGCATGGGATCCTGAGTTTTGCAGACACTTTAGAAATATACCTATAAGTATACTTATTAGTTTCTCCTCAAGTGTTTGGCAGTACCCTGTATGGACAAGACACCTTGAGTTAACATTCTTTCTGGAAATTTCATCAATACATAGTTGCACACTGGGCAACTTGTTTGCAGTGACAAGCACTGCCCTCAGAGTTGCAAACCAGATATTTCTGACATTACTTAATATTCTTTGTCTAATCAATAAAAAGGGCCTGTTGCCAAGGATATGAGCTTCCCCACTATCTCCATTACCAGCTTGGTGGATATGGGCATCATGAGGCAATGCTGAAATTGCCTCATATTTACTGACAACCAGCTAATTCTCAAACAAACTGATATGGTACTTGAGAGATGCACTTATACAATGTGACTGGAGGCAAAGCTCTTACATAAAAGCACTCCTAATATTGATCAGGTTGTCAGTAGTACACACACTGCACCCATCAAACACAGTTCAAAGCAGACACATAGACATACATATGCTGAGGAATTTAAATGTAACCTTTCTAAATCCCAAAGACCTCCTAGATGGAGTACACACAAATTGATTCAGCAGCCCTGACTACATTTTTTCAAAACAACATCCACATCTACATATACAGTCACCTTTCATGGACTTTCTTCTTCTATGCCCATAAGGCAATCCACCACACAATCCAACATTCTGGTCATTGCAGGCTCCATTGTGAGACACACTGATGTCCTTCTTACCAGGCTAGAAAAGGAGAAAGTCACTGTCAGTTACTTTTCAGGGCCCAGGATCTGCCACATTATGCACTCACTCAGTTCATTGGACCACAAGTACCAGTATGACCTGAGACTTATCTTCCTAGACTATATGAAGAGAGACATCATGGAGTTCTTGGAATATGTGTCCCAGGCTGGTATTAGCCTAGCATTAAGCAGTATTTTACCTACTCCAAGGATGATGCCACAATATGAACAAAAGATGATTGACCATAATAATTAGCTAGTTTCTGGTGGCATGGAAGGTAATGGTCAACAGACCATGCTGCTTTACAAGAGACAAACTAAGTACTTAAAACAAACCAAGTCCACAATAAAAAGAAGATCCAACGTATCACTGAAGACTTGACCACACAAAATTTATTCAAAAAGTAAACGTAAAGCGCTTTTCGTCGCTCAATGTTTGAGCAACTTCTTCAGACATTCAACACTTTGTCTAATTAATTATTTATACTCACGTCACTAAAAACACTATCATTATGTATCAATTACAATTTAAAGTAATAGTGTTCAATAACAACATGAAGCAGCAAAGAGTATGTATAAAAAATGTAAATGTACACAATTAAAAGTATGTATGTATATCTAAAATCACATAGTCATATAGTCAACTCGCAACCAATAAACCCAAGTAAATGTTTGTAAAAACGAAGCTTAAATAAAGTGATACAGTACAGGCTTGCAAGGTAAATTGTCAATAAAAGTCAAAACAACATTTCATACAAGCCTTTAAGCTATATACAATTGTAAAGTGCAAGCAAACCAGGTTACATTAGTCTTGTCATGAAAGTTGTTATTTTGGAATATGTATAAAAAAGTATGTATGTATATTAATTTTTAAAATTATATAAAATATTATA
This sequence comes from Protopterus annectens, assembly GCF_019279795.1. Taxonomy (NCBI): domain Eukaryota; kingdom Metazoa; phylum Chordata; order Ceratodontiformes; family Protopteridae; genus Protopterus; species Protopterus annectens. Next base: position 536,817,382 of record NC_056749.1, on the reverse strand, counting down.
AAGTTTCCAGTAAATATAAGTTAAATAACTAGAAAAATACATGTGTATATGAGTAAATGTGAGTGTATGTGTCATACCTGTCTTTACACAAAACGGGTCTTAAATATAAAGTAAAAGTTTTACTGTAATAATGTAGGCAAACCTATAAGCTAAATAAATGTATTTGTTATTTCCTATTCAAACTCCTTAGTTTTAATAGGCAGCTAATGTTACAATGGTCGTTTAACCCTGGGTAAACAAATGCATTTGTACACCATTGCCAAGTTAGTTCTCGCTCCTCTAAAAGCAAGTTGTAAGGTCCACCTCTAAGGTTCGTCTGAATCTGGTCTAATGCCATAAATTTACTCATATACACATGTATTTTTCTAGTTATTTAACTTATATTTACTGGAAACTTTATAATATTCGTACTTGTAATGTATTGGTTTATCTTAATGTGCATACTACATTTTACTATGAGATGTACACATAAGATTTTATAAATAATTAAAAAATCTATATATACATATACTTTTATATAATTTTAAAAATTAATATACATACATACTTTTTTATACATATTCCAAAATAACAACTTTCATGACAAGACTAATGTAACCTGGTTTGCTTGCACTTTACAATTGTATATAGCTTAATGGCTTGTATGAAATGTTGTTTTGACTTTTATTGACAATTTACCTTGCAAGCCTGTACTGTATCACTTTATTTAAGCTTTGTTTTTACAAACATTTACTTGGGTTTATTGGTTGCGAGTTGACTATATGACTATGTGATTTTAGATATACATACATACTTTTAATTGTGTACATTTACATTTTTTATACATACTCTTTGCTGCTTCATGTTGTTATTGAACACTATTACTTTAAATTGTAATTGATACATAATGATAGTGTTTTTAGTGACGTGAGTATAAATAATTAATTAGACAAAGTGTTGAATGTCTGAAGAAGTTGCTCAAACATTGAGCGACGAAAAGTGCTTTACGTTTACTTTTTGAATAAATTTTGTGTGGTCAAGTCTTCAGTGATACGTTGGATCTTCTTTTTATTGTGGACTTAGACCATGCTGCTTTGCCAAGGATGGTTTGCACGTCTCCCCTGTAGGCCTTCAAATATTAACTAAAACCATAGTGCCTTTTTTAGGCAAGGCCAAACTGAAATTATTTCCAACATAGCAAATCACAACCAAGAAAATCTAAAGGTACTACTGCTTAATGCTAGGTGTCTAAACAAGAAACTCCACTCCCTACAAGCTCTCCAAATCCTAAGAATGCTGACGTCTGTGTGGTCACTGAGATATGGTTTAAAGCCATGGAGAGTACACCAGCAGTGCCCTCCACACATTTAGACAGCAGAATAAATGCACTCTCATCAAACTAAACAAAAAAGTCAGAGCACAAATAAAGTCTACCATAGCCATATTTGAGGTAAATTTGGCCATCCAGGCCAAGGACAACCACAAGGCATTCTTTAGCTACAGCCTCAAAGGCAATACACACTTGTGTGCAGAGGTCATTGTTAATGGAGCCATCTATACTGTGCCAGAAGATATAGCAAACCTACTGGCCAACAAATTCAGCTGTAACCCCCTCTCCCCCTCAACCTTCCCTTAGGAAATACCATCAAATATAACTTCCCCTAGTATCAATAGGGGACAGGTCCTCAATGCTCTCTCTAAGGACAAGAACACTGCATCAATGGGCCCATATTATATCACAGGATGCCTTCTAAATAGCATGAAACAAGACTTATTAGGCCCTTCAGAGTTGGTATTTAACTGTAACTTCCAAACAGGCTTCATGCTTCATGAATGGAGAACAGCAACAGTCATCCCTCTGCTCAAAGGTGGGCTATCTACAGACCCTGGAAATTACATACCCACAAGTTTCACTAGTCTCCTGTGCAAAGCCATGTAAAGAATTATCATGGAAATGATCAATAATGACATAGAAACCTCCAGACACTGGACTCAACCCAGTTTTGTTTCGTCAGGGGCAGGTTATGCCTACTTAGGTTATGCACCATTGTCAGCAAGAACTAGCTTTGCCATTGAGTACCCTATTCAACCATAGCCTAAGTACAGGCTTCATTTCAGCAGCATGGAGAACTGCCATTGTCATCCCTTTGCACAAAGTTGGTGCCACTACACTCCCTGGAAAACTATCGCCCCATTAGCTTGACAAGTCTGATCTGTAAGGCCATGGAAAGTATTATTACGGACCTCATAAACAAGGACATAAGCAATCTCCAAGCACTTGACCCCACCCAGTTCAGATTTATCAAGGGCAGAACTTGCCTGTTGAACCTGGTTGACTTTTTTGAGACTGTCACCAAGGCCCTGGAAGAGGGAAAGTCAGTACATACAGCTTACCTTGACTTGGCCAGAGCCTTTGATACAATCCCTCACTCGGGCATCACTGAAAAGCTAACACGACCTGGCATAAATCCCTGTCTCATCAGGTGGGTGGCCAACTGGCTCACTGACAGGACCCACAAGGTCAAAATAGGTGCCTCCTCCTCTGACAGCAGACCTGTTACTAGTGGTGTTCCCAAGGGATCTGTCCTGGGAACCCTACTGTTTGGCATCTACTTCTCAGAGGTCCAGGCAAAGACAAAAGGTCTGTGACTGACCAAGTTTGCAGACGACTGTAAGTTGGGTGCTGTCATTAACTCCCCATATGATGTTAACATACTACAAGAGGGTCTCACAGCAACAAATGACTGGTGCTAAAGTCATGGCCTTAACTTAAATGCAAAAAATGTATTATCATACCATTTGGCAAAAACAAGGCTCCTACTGTTTACCACATCAAAGGCAACCCCCTAAGCACACAACCTGTGGTGAGAGACCTGGGTACACAGGTTGACAACAATCTCACATTTGACCATCATGTAGCAGCAGTGGCCAGAAAAGCCTTTTACTTGGTTCATCTCATAAATAAAGGGACTGCATCCAGGAAAAAGGATGTTATTACCTCTCTGTACCCCTCCCTCATTAGGCCAATAATTGAGTACAAAGCCCTGTTTGGTATGTACCTCTCCAAACACCTGCACCAACTGGAAAGGCCACAGAAATACCTCACAAAGAAAATCCATGGCCTCCAACACCTGTTCTCTGTGGACAGACTCAAATCACTATCACTCTACTTGGTATTGTACAGATTGCTCAGAGGTGATCTGTGTCTTGCCTACAAGACGATCTCGGACCCTGCCCTACTAGAGATGCTCCATATCCATAAGTCTAACTCCTCGCGCATTACCCGATAAAAAGGCCTAAATCTAATATGAGACCTTTACAAAACCTGCTGGAGAGACAGGTTTGTCTCTCAGAGGCTGCCCCATCTCTGGAATAGACTCCCCATACATTGAGTTATGATATGCATTTCTTCTGGATTTTTCCCCTGAATTCTGTGTATTACGTTATTAAACTGTTCTGTTTTTGCAGGATTAGTCTTTGCATGCTTACCCCCCCCCCCCGTGCAATATTTGCACTGGCGTCTGAAAACAACAAACCAGAATTTATTACAGTCTGATCATCTGTAAGACAGAATTAAGACAAACTGCATTATTTTTTTCTATTTTTTGGACTTTTACTGATATCCAAATATATGTACTCAGTCTTCTGTTTCACTATCTCAACTGAACTGCTGTACTCGGTATTCTCCAAAGTGAACTGAACTGCACTTCTGACTAGAAAGTACCTCTCATAAAATTAAAACCCTACAGGACTCCTATAGCCTATCACTCAGCTAATACACCTCCTAAATATGTGAAAAGTTTAAGTACCTAGTCTTTAATTAATTCCTATATCTGCTTTGCACCCACTGCATGAAGTGTCCTATATAAATTTTACTAGCTAAAATCTACTCATATGGAATGTTCTCATGTATATACTCTGTATTGCTTGTATAATATCTTTGATTTGAGAATGATTACTTATGTACTGTTTTCTTTCACCAGTTGCATAAGCTGCCAATAATATGTACCAAAAGTCTTTATTAATGTAAATTCTGTATTGCATTGTATGTGAAATTATTATATGTGGAGCTTTTCTCCCTGGGACTCCACTAGAAGTTGATTCTAGCACAAAACTACTTGGCATCACAATTGATGATCAACTAAAATTTGATCTACACATTAACAATTGCATCAGAAAAACCCATCCGAAGCTAGGACTCCTGTATAGGAATAACAAGCTCCTCGCTGCTGAAGCCAGGCTTAATCTAACTCATGCCTGCCTTCTACCTTGTCTAACATACTGTTCCAAAATACTTACAAATCTGAACTCTCTTCTTACAAAACTAGAATCGGCCTATCACACAATAGCCAGATTCGCAGCTCAACAAACTTATAAATCTCACTACTGTCTCTCTTTAACATATCTGAACTGGCTCGAACTACCTCCTCAACTACTTCAATCCCAGCTCCAAATTATACACTCCATTCTATATCAACCATCTTTCTGCTCTATCATGTTCCATTGCCCATTATTCACCTGTCAGACATCTCCGAAGTGCAACCCAAGACCTATTAAAGGTTCACAAACTAAAGTCTAAGACAGGCTGTATCTTATATAGCTAACATCCCTCCACTGCATGGAACAAACTTCTATTAGAAATAGGAAACCTTACTCACCCCAAACAATTTAAGCTGGCCACCAAAGACTACTTTAAGAAACACTGGACTTGACACTGTTCACACCCTCCCTAACCACAATCGACCTATTTAGCACTGATAACCCAATACATCACATGCACAACTTATTTCCTCTTCTATCTAGCAAACTCCTAAAACTAAGCTATGTTGCTGCCCTTAGAACTGCAGATTAACAAACCACGACTAACGTCTCAAGCTTCTATTGTTACTCAGTCCTGTATGACTTTAGTATAAGTTGAGAATGACTGTATTGATGACTGTAGCCTCCTAAATATTTCTTGTTTATTCTAATGTTGAATGTCTCTGTTGCTATTGTTATGCTTTTTCTGTACATCTTGAAGCTTTTCTCCCCGGGCCTCCGCTGAAAAAGGGCTTGTGCCCAGTCGGACACTCCTGGTCAACAAATGTAAAATAAATAAATTTAGAGTATCAGGCATTCAGCCAGTGATCATTTATTAAAAGCATATCATTATATAAAAAATATGACTACGACATGATCTGCAAGAGCTATCCTTTGTTGGAGAAGCATGAGCATTTGGCGTCATTAAACATGTTTTAGTTTGTTTCTAAACAGTGAAGTGTCTCTTGCTGCCTTACTTCTTCAGGTAGGTGATTCCAAACAGCTGGGCCTAGCCAGTTACTCCACTGTAGAAGCTGGGAGTGATGAGTTTGTTTTTTTTTAAGTAGAACAAATATACAGATTTTGTTTTCAGGAGCTTTTATTTACACATGTTGATGTGGATTTTATGGTAACAAGTGAAACAAGATTTACAGACTTCTCAATACAGTTTCTTCCTAGGCATGCAGTCATTGCAGTGTGCAACCATACAGACGCCTAGTCATGCAACCCAGAAAGTTTAGTGGTCGTATTTGTCCATTACTAGTTTTTTCTCCAGAATTCTTGCTCTGAGGTTGAGAGTTTTTTGCTGTGGTTCTTACAGATTGTGTAAATGCCAAGTGCTTTTACATATAATCATGAAGGTGAAAACTTGATAAATCAACAAGTTCACAAATGTAATGTAATACGTTTTATTGCACCAACACAGGTTTTGCATGAGCCTTTCATCAGGAGTTAAGTTTCTGATGTTAGATACAATGTTTAAATATCCTGAACATATATCTTGACATAACTTGTACCTGGAAAGGGAAGCACATGTTTTACGTCCAACTGGCTGAAAAGAAAATTTTAAAAGGAAATTTGGAAAAGGTAGCAAGGAAAAAGGTGCACCTTGGACCACACCTTAGGGTATATAGTATGTGTGTGAGAGAAAGAGAGACTGAAACTGTAGAATGTCCTGCTATAAAAATCAAACTTTGGCAGGTTATATAGCACATCCAAACTTTGCCATGTTATATAGCACATCCAAACTTTGCCATGTTATATAGCACATACAAACTTTGCCATGTTATATTAGGGTAAGTGTCCATTTAGTAAAGATGATAATAGTCAGAGAGACTGTTTGGCCATTAAACTGGACAATCAATCACAGTACAAGAGATGTGTGGGAAGAGTTTAATGCAGAGAAGGAAAACAAGAAGGTATAATTTGGAACCCAGTAGTGTAAATGATCAGTCTTTGTGAGAGATGTTTTGGTTAAAAGAAAATAGGAATTGGCAATAATATCTCTTTCTAGGCTCAAGTGGACATTTAAGCACAGTATCTAACAGCAGTAACTTAACTTCTGACAAAAGGATCATACCAACTGGAAAGATGGAGTAATTGCAAGACCTATGTTATTCCAGTAAAAGATATTACATCATATATGTGTTGCAGTGCCTTTGTGTTTTTTGTAGTGGATCAACACATTTCTTACTAGGTCACATATGATGATTATTGCACCAGACTGTAGTGACACAAATGTGGGGAGGAGGAGACAATTTCCCTTGGTGCAAAATGTTAGGGGTCACAATCGGTAGGCTAGCACTTATTTTTTTCTGTATCAAAATGCCAGTAGAGGTAGGCAATCGATTTCAGTGTTTTTTGTTTCACTTGATGAGCTGGGGAAGGGGCTAGTCTGTGGGACCAATGCAGGGTACTAGTTGGGCCAGCTATGAAGTTTTCAAATACTACAATCCAGCAATGTTTAACCAGTTTTAAAATAGGGTGCTTGTGCATTATAGCCTACTCTGGAGAACCTTACAGGCTCCCATACAATTTCAAAACAATATTAGAGGCAAATCTATGGCACTATTTTTTTTTTCATACAGACTTCAAACATCACATTTCTACACTAGTACATGAAGATAGTGTAAACCAGAGTTTGTGATTTGCATCCTGCATTACCAGAAAAAAATAAAACAGGATTTTCAGTGCAATTCAGTGACATATATTTTTAGCAGACTTATTTATGACCAAGAACCTTTTGAGGTGAAATTTGCCATATATGATTTCTAAGGCATTAACCCATGATGTGCATTTTTGTGCAGTCCTCTTTGACTGGCACTAATTTTAGTGTCTTTTTTTTCACAAATGACCTGACCTTATATATGCAGCCTGAGAGCTGATAGCTGGTATCCCTTTGGATATCTTTTAATATACAGGTATCAATCCATAGAAAGGCAAGGAGGAAGATGGCGGGTACATCAAAATGTGTTCAGCACAGAAGTCCCAAACTAATTCTGGACTTTGCACTGTTTGGTAGCCACTCAGTATGTAGATTGTTAATATAATAGAATGGATTTAAAAAAAATAGCTTAAAAGCTGTATCATATAGGCAGAAACTGCAAGAATTAGATCTGTGTTCGTATGATACAGAAGATTAAGGGATGACTTTACAGTGCCTTTGGTTTTGTTTTTTGCTGCTCTGAAGCCCACTGTTAAGAAATTTAGGATAAAGTAAAACCAGTCCAGTCCAGGATAAAATGAAGAAAAATTTAATAATCTCAATCGGAACACACACAGCAACTGTTTAAAATTCGCAGAACACACTAAAACATAAAATGCTTAACTGGATCCCCGCGTTTTTTGTCCCTCCTTAGGACTTCATCAGATACCTAAAACAACTGATCCTTTCCTTTTATTTTGTGTTTAGCACCACCTTATTCTAAGCAATAAATCAATGAACTCAATAATATATATATATATATATATATATATAGTTTCACTTCATATCGTCGAAAGCTCATTTCATCGAATTTCAAAACAGCGAGACCAAATCATCTAAAACTCCTAACATCGAATCTCAAATCATTGAAAACTACAAAGCAACTATAAATAACATCATAGACACTGTTTACTACGTTTATGCAGGGGGGGGCAAGCCCCCTGCACCCCCAAAGTGGGGCTCCACCCCCACACACCACGAAAATTAAATATACCAACTCCAAAGTTGCACTACAGTGGGGGAAAAAGGTAATTTCCTAACCCCACTGTAGTGCGACCTTGGAGTTGGTATATTTAATTAGGGGGGTGTGGGGGTGGACCCCCTCACATGGGGGGTGCAGGGGGGCTTGCCCCTTGCATAAACGTAGTAAACAGTGTCTGGGATGTTATTTCTAGTTGTTTTGCAGTTTTCAATGATTTGGGATTCAATGTTATGAGTTTTCAACGATTTGAGTTTTCGATGATTTGGTCTCACTGTTTTGCAATTCGATGAAATGACCTTTCGACGATATGAAGTGAATACCATATAATATATATATATATATATATATATATATATATATATATATATATATATATATATATAATTAAAAACTAAAGCACATCTTGCCCATTATTTTCTACAAGTGTGACTGTATACAATTAAAATTCTCCTTATCCTTGTCATATACTGACATCTATAACTATTATATATGAAATAAATATTTTTCATATACATTAATAATAAATAAGCAACAATGTTAATAAATCATAATTATCTTTAACAATAAAGTAAGAAAAGTCTTGAAGATTCCAAGATGGTGGACACTCAGTGAGCACCTTACCCACGAAACTCTCTATCAAAATCAAGTTATCCTACCAAAAACCAAATTTTAAAAGGAAATTTGGAAAAGGTAGCAAGGAAAAAGGTGCACCTTGGACCACACCTTAGGGTATATAGTATGTGTGTGAGAGAAAGAGAGACTGAAACTGTAGAATGTCCTGCTATAAAAATCAAACTTTGGCAGGTTATATAGCACATCCAAACTTTGCCATGTTATATAGCACATCCAAACTTTGCCATGTTATATAGCACATACAAACTTTGCCATGTTATATAGCACATACAAACTTTGCCATGTTATATAGCACATACAAACTTTGCCATGTTATATTAGGGTAAGTGTCCATTTAGTAAAGATGATAATAGTCAGAGAGACTGTTTGGCCATTAAACTGGACAATCAATCACAGTACAAGAGATGTGTGGGAAGAGTTTAATGCAGAGAAGGAAAACAAGAAGGTATAATTTGGAACCCAGTAGTGTAAATGATCAGTCTTTGTGAGAGATGTTTTGGTTAAAAGAAAATAGGAATTGGCAATAATATCTCTTTCTAGGCTCAAGTGGACATATAAGCACAGTATCTAACTGCAGTAACTTAACTTCTGACAAAAGGATCATACCAACTGGAAAGATGGAGTAATTGCAAGACCTATGTTATTCCAGTAAAAGATATTACATCATATATGTGTTGCAGTGCCTTTGTGCTTTTTGTAGTGGATCAACACATTTCTTACTAGGTCACATATGATGATTATTGCACCAGACTGTAGTGACACAAATGTGGGGAGGAGGAGACAATTTCCCTTGGTGCAAAATGTTAGGGGTCACAATCGGTAGGCTAGCACTTATTTTTTTCTGTACCAAAATGCCAGTAGAGGTAGGCAATCGATTTCAGTGTTTTTTGTTTCACTTGATGAGCTGGGGAAGGGGCTAGTCTGTGGGACCAATGCAGGGTACTAGTTGGGCCAGCTATGAAGTTTTCAAATACTACAATCCAGCAATGTTTAACCAGTTTTAAATAGGGTGCTTGTGCATTATAGCCTACTCTGGAGAACCTTACAGGCTCCCATACAATTTCAAAACAATATTAGAGGCAAATCTATGGCACTATTTTTTTTTTCATACAGACTTCAAACATCACATTTCTACACTAGTACATGAAGATAGTGTAAACCAGAGTTTGTGATTTGCATCCTGCATTACCAGAAAAAAATAAAACAGGATTTTCAGTGCAATTCAGTGACATATATTTTTAGCAGACTTATTTATGACCAAGAACCTTTTGAGGTGAAATTTGCCATATATGATTTCTAAGGCATTAACCCATGATGTGCATTTTTGTGCAGTCCTCTTTGACTGGCACTAATTTTAGTGTCTTTTTTTTCACAAATGACCTGACCTTATATATGCAGCCTGAGAGCTGATAGCTGGTATCCCTTTGGATATCTTTTAATATACAGGTATCAATCCATAGAAAGGCAAGGAGGAAGATGGCGGGTACATCAAAATGTGTTCAGCACAGAAGTCCCAAACTAATTCTGGACTTTGCACTGTTTGGTAGCCACTCAGTATGTAGATTGTTAATATAATAGAATGGATTTTAAAAAAAATTGCTTAAAAGCTGTATCATATAGGCAGAAACTGCAAGAATTAGATCTGTGTTCGTATGATACAGAAGATTAAGGGATGACTTTACAGTGCCTTTGGTTTTGTTTTTTGCTGCTCTGAAGCCCACTGTTAAGAAATTTAGGATAAAGTAAAACCAGTCCAGTCCAGGATAAAATGAAGAAAAATTTAATAATCTCAATCGGAACACACACAGCAACTGTTTAAAATTCGCAGAACACACTAAAACATAAAATGCTTAACTGGATCCCCGCGTTTTTTGTCCCTCCTTAGGACTTCATCAGATACCTAAAACAACTGATCCTTTCCTTTTATTTTGTGTTTAGCACCACCTTATTCTAAGCAATAAATCAATGAACTCAATAATATATATATATATATATATATATATATATATATATATATATATATATATATATAGTTTCACTTCATATCGTCGAAAGCTCATTTCATCGAATTTCAAAACAGCGAGACCAAATCATCTAAAACTCCTAACATCGAATCTCAAATCATTGAAAACTACAAAGCAACTATAAATAACATCATAGACACTGTTTACTACGTTTATGCAGGGGGGGGCAAGCCCCCTGCACCCCCCAAGTGGGGAGCTCCACCCCCACACACCACGAAAATTAAATATACCAACTCCAAAGTTGCACTACAGTGGGGGAAAAAGGTAATTTCCTAACCCCACTGTAGTGCGACCTTGGAGTTGGTATATTTAATGTATGGGTGGGTGTGGGGGGTGGACCCCCCTACATGGGGGGTGCAGGTGGGCTTGCCCCTTGCATAAACGTAGTAAACAGTGTCTGGGATGTTATTTCTAGTTGTTTTGCAGTTTTCAATGATTTGGGATTCAATGTTATGAGTTTTCAACGATTTGAGTTTTCGATGATTTGGTCTCACTGTTTTGCAATTCGATGAAATGACCTTTCGACGATATGAAGTGAATACCATATAATATATATATATATATATATATATATATATATATATATATATATATATATATAAAATTAAAAACTAAAGCACATCTTGCCCATTATTTTCTACAAGTGTGACTGTATACAATTAAAATTCTCCTTATCCTTGTCATATACTGACATCTATAACTATTATATATGAAATAAATATTTTTTATATACATTAATAATAAATAAGCAACAATGTTAATAAATCATAATTATCTTTAACAATAAAGTAAGAAAAGTCTTGAAGATTCCAAGATGGTGGACACCCAGTGAACACCTTACCCACGAAACTCTCTATCAAAATCAAGTTATCCTACCAAAAACCAAAGCTCTAATAATAAGAGGAAGAACAAATCATCACTGAAGACAATATAAAGAAACATAGATAAGCTAAAGGAATATTCCTGCAAAATCTATGAACTATTAGAGCAGATTTCTTAGCTGCTTAGCTACAAGGACAATACAAGTGTAATTTTAGGCCAAAATACTGAGCTGTACTACATACTCAAGACCACTATGGAGATCAATCTTCAAAATGACAAAAGAAAAAGAAATAAAGATAATGCAAACTCAGACTACCAAAACAAAATTATCTGCCATAGCATCACCGGAAAAAGATGTGGGCTCCAAAAGACAGAAAATAGCCAAGCAATAAGATGCACCTAAGCAGATGGCAAAACAAAGTACGGATTTCAGCTTCCATGTGGAGGAACTAAAACAAGCCCTTCTTCCACTCCAGACAACTATACAAAACCTTTCTGACCAGATGTCCAGCTTTGGCAAAACAATCAACCAAATTGCAGAACGTATGGACACCATTGAATCTAAAACACAAGATAATGAATTCCGAAACTGAAAGACAAAATTGGCACCAAAACCACTATGATAATGGAAATACAACAGAAAATAATAGACCTCGAGGCTAGAAACCATCGTAATAATATACTGATTAGAGGACTGCCTGAAAAATATGAAAACGGTCAACTCCCAACAATAATTAAACAAATATTTGACAACCTGCTGCCAAAAGAAGATAAAAACAAAGAGATAATAATTGAGAGTGCACAGATCGTTACGCAAAAGACAAGACACGGCTGCATCAAGACAGATATATGTGAAATTACTCAACTTTCAAGATACACAAAAAATTCTAGTAGCAGCCAAAAAACAAAAGTATGACCTCTGGAAAGGCATTAAATTAACATTTTCGCAAGATTTTCCACTCGAAGTCAAGAAAAGCAGGCAAAACCTGGCACCCTTCTGCGCTGACCTAATCAAACGTAAAATAAAATTTCAAATGCGACACCAAGTATGTATCAACCTCACCTAAAGAAGCTAAATTAGCATTCATTAAATCCTTCGGCAAAACTCCAGAAGCTTGAACATCAACGACTCTGTAATGCTTGTAAAATAAAGAATACCTGTCCCCGGACTGCACACAAATATCCCTCCGATGTATATAAACAGCTTCAAAGCTGTAATCCACTCATTGAATGATTAAATGTATATATTTAAAATATACACACTCTGTAGAACAATGGGAACCAAAGTATGGGAGCAGGTTGATGAAGGGAAATGTCCTAGGTGACACACGTATGCATCACCAGTATCCACTTCCTCACACATAAAGGATGCATTAAAAATAATGGCCTCAGCTCTATCCAACCAAAAATAAAGAAAGAGCACAGAATTTAGTATCGGCTCCCTTCTAGCCTTTGCTAGATAACAGTAGCAAAAACCATTAAGATTGAAGACTTTGTGTCACTGAAGCTTCAGAACAATATTGTTACATAAAATGTGAAGGAAACTCAGGTAATTTTGACTCTCAACATATGACTGATGATTGTTTAACAAGGAAAAGACACCTTCCCCAATTCTACTATAAGTTGCACAATTGTCATGACTTTTTATGAGGACATTTTCAGCTAATTCCATTTGAAAGTGACTAGGCACTTATAAGCTTGATAGGTACTTACGTTTTATTGCAACCAGCAGTGAACCTGTCAAAGTTTCGTATTTTTGTTTCCCTGTCCAAGTTTAACTGTTTTTCAATGAGGTATTATTTCATGGCTGCCTGGAGTACTTGGCAGAATCGGAATTTAATTTTACCTTAGAAAGTGACCCACAACTGCCCCAGTTGGAATGTGAGATGGATGACTGTCCCAGTTGGAGCGTATTTGTAATGTTTGTCAGGAATGTGCAAGCAGCATTCGGAACCGTACTTAATCATGAGTAGGTAAAATACAGGTTTTGCTGGGGTACTTTGTTTAACAAGTTACACTCATTACCCTCAACACGATCCTGCTTTTCCCTTTTTTTCCCTCTTTTGTGACTGCTGCTTCCCTTCCGTAACTGCTGAATCAGAAGTAACAGTGTCCCAATACTCCTTTCATTCACAGCAGCTACCTTGACTGTTGTCTTATTATATACAGATCAGTACTGTTCAAATCATTTCATAGCATCTTTCGCATAAGCAGAACAACAGCATTACACTGCGCAGGGGGAAAAATAAAATTTTATGGGTTTTTTTTGACATTTGTTTACCATGAGGAAGACGCAGATAAGAAATAGATACACAATACATGGAGGAACGGGCACTTATACACGACAAGAGTTTTATTTGGTGTATATTATGTTGTTGCTGTCTTTCCCCACACTTCAGCCGGAAGTCAAACTGGAGAACCTCTTGATGTGAGGCAGTAGTGCTGCTGTTACACCACCACGGGCTAGGTTTGGAAACACAACATGTTTGAAATAGCACTGTCAGCTGTGAAAGTATTTGCCATTATACACATCTTAAGTGGATCAAAGATTATTAAAAAGCCATTTCTAGACTCTCTATGCTTCCTAAACTGAGCTATGTACGCATAAGCATTGATTTATCTCACTTAGGATTAAATATGGAGAGTGTGTTCTAATGGTATGACATAATACACAACACCAGAAAAATATATAATATTCTGCTTATATAAATTCACTAATGGTATGGAATTTGCTACACAAGACTCACAGAAAGATGGAGGTCTTCGCACTTCCAACCTAACAATGGATAAAAAAACTGTAGCTTTACACAGGTATATACGTCTAATATGTGCATCTTTAGATGACTTGTCACAGAGCTATTAAATTGCAATGATATTAAATAGCAATCTTAGAGTCACCAATGTACATATACCTATATTAGAATGTAATTTATTGTATTGTAAGAACCAAAGGAGTATATGCATTGATGCTGCTTAAAACACCACTAATTAATGTAGATCACTCAGTAATAGAGCAGCCTAACCAACCTCGTCCTATATGGAAGAAATATACAATTCATAGTATATTGTTAAATGAATATTGACATACTATTAACCATGAATAAACCAACAAAGGACATTAACAAACACAGAATAGACTAGTGGAAACCCTATAATTAAGAAATACGGAACCATGCAGCAAAACACCTGAGACGACTAGATTTCATTAATAAATGCTATAACTAAACTGCAATATTAAATAACTAACCAGAAAAATATAGAAAACAAAACTCTTAAGAATTAATATCAATAAATAAAATAACATGACATGGAGTACTAAAAAACATAAAAGAATGGAGTGGAATGTCAGTGCTAACTGATGAATAGCAGATCTTGGATGAATGCAAAAATGTATATTGGCTCATGGTATGAGTAAAAATTCACTTTACTAACACTGTATAAATTCAAAGGCTACTCTTGCAAATTCATATCCGGTAAACCAGAAATGACTCATCTAATAGCCTTCCACTACCAAGCCCTTCCAGGTATAGGAGTAATGTGGGTAGGCACAGATTTAGTTCTGGTAGGGACAAATGCTGCTAAAATAGACTACAACCTAGAAATTAATAGGAAAAGAAAAGCATATAGACTTGAATATCAAAAAAAATCACACATAGAAAAGGAGTGATCAAATATGAATATAAAGAAACAAGAAATATATCTAGAATATCCAAAAACAACACATGGGATATAGCATAGTATTCTAACCTATACACATCCTTACATAATACACACGGAATGGAGTACAAACTATAAGTGACTAAATGTGGACAATAAACTCATGGAATGTTTATTTCTGTTTGTACTACCCTCAGTGTATAACAACTGCTTACTGTGAAGAGGTCTTACCTCTACCTGTTCTATTATGTATGATATGTTAGATCAATGAAAAAAATAAATAAAAATTATTGAAAAAAAAAAAAAACAGTTGCTGCATGTGTTCCAATCGCAATTTTTTTTTATCCTGGACTGGACTGGTTTTAATTTATCCTGCAGTTCTCTACAGTGCCTTTGGTTTTGTTTAGTGGTGATGAGATGTGGCTTGGAGGCCTGGAACTGTAAGTCTTTCATAGTGGCGTTTTAGAGCAACAAAAGATATGCATTTATACGAAAACTCCACAAACCTGGATCAGCTAGAAGAATTCAGGAGTTCTTTGAGCTGGTCCAGGTTTGTGTAGTTCTGATTTGGTTACTAGTTTGGGTGTAGACTTTTGCTGTTATTGTTTCTATGTATTTATATGACTGTATTAGATTATATCCAGCTGTGCATACAATTACAGATGGGATTAGAAGGAGTGATATAAATACAGCTAACAGAAGGAAATAGTATAGTGAACACATTGTATCTAGATGAACTCTCTTCCCATTTAAATCAAGAGATAAGCTTGTCTGATGAGTTTAAAGCTTTTTTAACTGAATAGATGGGTGATATGATCTACCTGGGTGCTTAATGGCAGGACATATAAACTCCATTTGCCTCTAAAGTCCTGAAAATGGATTATGTTAAGAGCAACACAACAGAAGAATTACTTAAAAATGCTTCCTGCTGATTCTGCAGCACAGAGGAGCAGAGACCTGATCAGGTTTAAATCTACAGTTAGTGCACAGCAGCAGCAAGATGATGGAGGGTACGACTGAGTGGGTAACATCAGCTCCCCCATCCAGCGGAGAGTGTTGTCCTGTTCTACCATGGGCAAAACATCTGGGAGAACGCTGATTCAACGCACTCCATAAGGAGAGGCAGCCAGAAAATGAATAGAGCTAAGGGTTTTGGTATGCAGAAGTAGCACCTACACATGGCTTAGTGTACTGAGCACTGCACCAAGCATGTCTTCAAACAAGAAGTGATGTCAAAGGGTACCAATTTTGCAGCAAATCTCGCAAACAGGAAGGAATGTTGGAGAATATAAAAACTTCTAGCACCTTGCAGGAAGAAGAATGAGCTCCCTGGGCTTCCTTCTTCTCTTCATTTCTGGTAGCTTCTATCCAGGGATTGAACGGAATTAAGACGCCTAACAAAGATGCAGAACTTGATGGTCATGGGGCAGGGAGAAACTGACAGAAAATTATTCTACAAAAAATTCTTGAAGGAATCCTAAAAGGGACTTCCATTAGACAGATGTAGAATTGATTATCCGCCCATCATATTGGTTTGGATGTCTTTAGTACACCAACTGTATTAGCAGACAAGAGAATGCAGATTTTTGGTGCAAACCTCACCCCTCCCAAAAAAAACCTCTTGTTTTTAATGAGACTTACTCAGTATTAATCTTTTAAATAAGTATAATGTCTGTGTCTTGGTTTATTTGTATGTGTTTGTGTGTTTTATGTAGGGAGATAGGGTATTGACAGTTTATTGTCATCCCACATTTGAAAATATTTAATTCATAGAAATTTAAAAAAAATTCATTCAACCTCAACATGTTGATTTGCCTTGGGAAAACAGGTTGCACACATGCTAACAGTTCATCTGGCACTGAGTAAGATAGGACTGTGATGCACACTGTGGAGATGGTCATTTACCAGTCAGTGAAAGAAGTATGCAATACTTCTGACCTAACTGATGAGCCTGTCTGTGTCTCAGCTGTGTTTATGATACGCATTAGTTTAATACATGAGATAATTAGGTGGTACTTTCTAACAGGTTTCCTTTAGCTTTTCTGGGATCCTAGAAATATGTTTTGTTATTTTTGTTGAGAATAATGACACTTTGTGGGCATTTGACAAATTTTTAAACCTGAAATGCCCATGCTTTCAATATGAAACACGAGTACACGTACACCTACACAAATCTATATTTGTGTGTGACCATCTTTGTTTCTTTTCTAAATTTGTGTGTGACCCTCTTTGTTTCTTTCTATAGTTATAACATATATGTTAGACAGAGGGTGGCGAGAGAGAGAGAGAGAGAGAGAGAGGGGGGAGACACATCACACATGCTCATGTGTTATCACACACACACACACACACACACACACACACACACACACACACACACACACACACACACACACACACACACACACACACACACACACACACACACACACAAACGCACGCACGCACACACACACACACACACACACACACACACACACACACACACACAATGAAAATTAATTTGAAAGGGTTAACTGGTAAAAGCTTTGTAAGGGAGGGAACAAAGAAGCTTGTGAGCTGGTTGCCAGTTAATGCAGGAGGGAGTGCTTGGCACCAGAGATCCATGTGACAGTCTGTATTAAAGTTGGCCTTACATCTTCCAAACAAGTTAATTTACCATGGCTGTGCCATCTGTGTTACTATTTATGTACAGTAATGAAATATTTGCTGGAAAACATTTCCAGAATAATAACAAGGCAGGAAAATGTAAGATGAAATAGTATGGATGAATATTTTATTATAAAGTTATGCTTTGATATTCATTGTCCTTAATTCTAGACATGTTTCATGCATCAAAAAGCACAGGGACAGTTTATTAAGTTGTTGGGAGTCTGAGCTAAATGCTAGAAAGTGGGTGTTTTCTCTTTCTGCTGAAGAAATACGCTGGTATTTAACACCAGCTTTCCTTTTTAATGAACCCCACATTAACAGGTTAGTACCTCGTCAGTCCTATCAGGATAATTTCTACCAAACTGCAAAAAAAGGTTGGCAGAGCTATATAAGCAGATGTTGAAATGTGCAATGCATTACCTTTTTTATTGTCAAATAGGAGAAATACTGATTCAGTGGATGTCAGACATGTTTAAACTATTGAGCATTCTTCATTTAGTTATAAGGGAACACTACATGGTAGATATTTTTGAGGGATTGGCATAATCAGCAGCCGGATGTGCAATATGTAGAATCTGGGAGAAATAGGACAAGCATCTAGCTGGTGTGGTACATCAGTAGTGGCAGGTGCCAAACATGTATCAGCAACAACAGGAATAGCATATGCAGTCACTGAAGGGGCACCAGCTACAACAGGAGCAGCACGTGGGACTGGTGGTGGAATTAAATGTGCAGTCATGGCTGGGGTATATTTGGCACTAGAAATAGTATAAATAGGTGGCAGTGGGGAATCAGCAGCAAAAGGTGGACATGATCAGACTTTAATATTGTTTTCTTTTTAAAAATGTGACTGTCAGTAACTATGGGGATCTTGTATCACAACTGTATATGATGCAATAGTAGAACTCAAAATGGAAGTAACAGAGCCTAGTGCTAAGAATATCTTTTCTTTCTGCTTAAGTGACGTGGAGGAACAGGGTTAAATTACACCATTCATTTCTTTGATCATAGCGTAATCAGAACTCTATATGTACAAATGACATGCTGTGTAATGCTATTAACACCAAAACCTGAGGCTGAAACACTGCACATGGAGTAATGTGTGACTTGTGCTTGTGAAGGAAATCTGTGGAGCAGTGGGCCAGTTTCCAGTCATTGTCAAACTGCCTTTCAGGAACTCGGTAACCAAACTATTTTTTTTTTAATCCACGGAAAAGTATATTAGGACTGTGCATGAATATAAAACTCATTTTGTACACTGAAACCCTGCCCATCAGTTACCACCCCACCTTTTGCAATCAACTGAGTTTGCTATTTAGAGTGAGAAAATCATCTGGTGTTGTGAGAACATTGGTACACCTTATAACTGAGGGAAGGTCATAATTTCTGTCTATCTCTTTAATAATTTTAAGACATTATAGTAACAATATCATACCACAGTCTATGAAATGATGCATGAAGTATAAAATTCTTCCTCTTCGCATCTTAATTTATGTAATAAGTGTATTGTATTTCATTTATTCAACTAACACATTTCTATCTACCCGTTGTACTTTGTTCTTTGGGATCCTAATCCTTTTTTCCTTATCCGTGTCTTTGGCACAATGCCCATCTCCTCATATACATCACGATACTACATTCTGCTAGGGATTACAGTGGTTCCTACATGGATATGGACATTGGTCCCTGTCCTCTTACTCTGCACAGAGATAACAACAGCAAAACGCCAAAGGATGTATAAGGAACACCAAACAACAAAAAAATCATGCACTGGTCAGGCAGAAGAAAAGAGTCCCAAGATAAAATTCCAAAATTTTTATGTTATTTTTAAAATAAAACTGTTGGAATTTTACTTTGGTCTTCTTTCTTTGCCTGACTGGTGGATGATGTTTTTTGTCTGCAGGGAGATAGCTTACTGATTGAAATGACATTGATAATGAACTGATCCTGTCTTCTGGTATACAGAAAATATATTATTCTGTCCACAGAGTACTCAGCAGGGCTAATACTCATCATTGACTCATGACTATGGTTTGCTAGCTTTATGAAAGGGATTGCCCTTTGCTCTGTACTTTTCAAATGGATTGAAGGAAATGTGAGTATAAAAGCTGTCTTGTATTTTTATGAGTCAACAATTAATTGACTCTTATGGCATGACAGTGAGATGAGTTATATATACACACACACATATATGCCAGCTATGAAGCCTGTCACTATCAGCCATTCTGATTTGTTTTCAGTGAGGATGAGAGGTGGAAGAAATCATACTGGCAGCTACAGCAGTTGCTGTGTTATCTCCATGCAAATGTACACTCTCATTCGTCCACAATAAGGGATGCCACATTTGTGGTCTGGTGCCTGAACATCTGCCTCTTGGTTGTCCTTTTCATAGCTGACCTTATCTAAGGGATAGTGGCATTGGACAGTCCCAGTCTGAGCCTCCCTTCTTAGACATGCCGATCCCCCTTACTGTAGCTCCAGCAGACACCCGAGATGCTAAAAGAATTCTGGTCATCTGGGTTGTAGTCAGGACATAATCCCTCTATTCCAGTGGAGCTAACACAGTGAAGTGAGTTAATTCAATTTATTCCAGCTTTCCATGTGTGATTTAAATATAATCGCGAAGAAAAAAATGAATGCAGGCATTTAGGAAGGACTCTACTTTTTCTAAATCAGCACTAAAATAGTTTATTGAATGGCAAAAACAAAAACAAAAAAAAACAAACCTTCAGATGTACATAAATGCTAAACATTATCAGCGCATTTTTGTTTTTTATACAGACTGCATCAGGGGCAGCCGTGGTGGTGCAGTGGTTAGCATTGCCGCCTCACAGCAAAAGGTTCTCCGGTTCGATCCCTGGCTGGGGTGCCTTCTGTGCGGAGTTTGAATGGCCTCCCTGTGGTCGCGTGAGTTTCCTCTAGGTGCTCCAGTTTCCTCCCACATCCCAAAGACATGCTGTAGGTGGATTGGGCACTCTAAATTGGCCCTAGGCATGAGTGTATATGTGTGCCTTCTGTGGAAGGTTGGGCGCCGGGCTGGCAACTTGATACTGTAAAACTCCACTGCCAATCATGAGCGGACAGGTGCTCCGCTGTGGCAACCCCTAACAGGGAAAAGCTGAAAGAAGAAGAAGATACAGACTTCATCAGACATCTGCCTGCATTTGTTTTTTTCTTGGTTTTGCTGACTTTGGGCACTTTATTCTTAATTTTTTGTTTGTTTATGGTTATAATCATGAAGAGCTACATCAGGAGGGTTGTCATGTGTCCAGTTACAGAGTTTGTGTTTTGACCAGTGGCAGCATTGATTTGTAATACCTGTATAACCTTAAAGTGAATGTGCTGATGTGCTAGGTTGATTTATGGGGTTTAATTGCAATATCACACAAGGTACAGCCCTAGTGATAACCATACTTCAGAACCTCTCAACGCAAGAATTCTAGACAAAGCCTAAAAAAATAAGGGGACAAAGATCAAAAAACAGGCACAGATTTTTAAATACTGCTTTTGTAAACTTAAAAAGATGCTAGAATAACAGGTTTTGTGTTAGCACACATTTTCTAAAGGCTATAAAGTTCTACAATTCAGATGTGTGTCATTATTTAGTGATGTCAATGTTGAGTGATTTGCCATCAACTTACAAATTACATGTGGAGAAGCCCAAAAATATGAGGCAAACATCTTCATATTCTGCAAGAGTCTTGACAGTTGAGAGCTATTGTGATGACATGTTTATTAACTGGCAGTCTGAATGGATGATTTACATTCCATCTTGCACTTATGGACCTTTGTTATGTATGTATTTAACACCATTTAAGCTTTCTGAGTCAGGGTTACTGATCATATTTCAGATATTAGGGACGGTAGCGTTGTCGCCTCATAGCAAGACGTTGTCCCGTTCGATTCTCAGCTAGAGCGTCTTCTGTGTGGAGGCATACATGAATGGGGCGTGCCTTCGTTGAAGGTTGTGCATCAGGGCTGGTAACCCGGTACGTAAAAATCCACTACCAATCATTAGTGGACTGGAGTTCCGCTGTGGCGAGCCCTAACCGGGAAAAGCCAAAAGACACAAACAAACAGGGACGGCAGAATTATTACAGTGCAGTACAGACATTTGATGTATTTAAATATAGTTTTAAAGTTAAATTTTTATAATATATTGAGTAACACAACTATATGAGACTCATGAGAAGAATCCTAGCTGTGGAAATATGGCAACTAGGTTAATAATTAGGATGGAGGCATTTTTGGATTGTTGTACTGAAAGCTAAAGGATAACACAGGTTTGCATATAAAGTATAATACAATTAAATTCTTTTTTGAAACTGTTACATTGAAATTTGTTTAATTATTGGATTATTTTGTAGTTAAATGTATGCTTATTTAGGCTATACAGAACTTTCAAATTATCCATATTAATTGTATGTTTAGGGGGGCATCTTGTGGTTAGAATGAAAATTGCATACTTTTCCATTAAAAAAGAATGATGCTTCAGTTTTTGAACGGTTGGAAAACTGTTCTGTGGCATGACAGATGATAAAACATGTAGAAAAATGGTTGTTTCTCTAAAAGTATTTTACTTAGTTTGTAACATAAAAGTTTGGCAGGTTACTCAGAAATCAGTTGTGCCCACAGTACAAGTGACGCAAGAAAAAAATATATATTGTGTCGGTTGTCCACTAACAGAAAATGGACAGGCTATGGTATGAACCTGGGTATTGCTTTTATGAGTCACTGTAATACCTAACCTTTTTGTTTCAGGCAACTAACAGTTGATAACAGGTAAGGTATACTGAACAGCAACAAATGTTTTTTTTTTTCTGGTAATGCATGATTTATGATGAATTTACTCTGAATTGAAGCTGCTGTCCCAGAATATTAACAGTAACTGTTAAGATTTCTGGGCGCTGTATTTTAGCACCTGTATTTTATTCATTACAAGTGAATTATTTATTTATTTATTTGTTTATTTACATTTGTTGACCGGGAGTGTCCGACTGGACGTAGGTCTATTTTCAGCGGAGGCCCAGGGAGAAAAGCTCCACAGTTAAAATAAACAGACAGTAGTTACATTGGATTACATAGCAATTAACAATTTAACATAACAATTAATTACAAACATATTTACAGATGAAGAACATAGTACATCAGTAGACAACTAGAATCTTTATCTGCGAAGTACATAACAGACATTAACAAATGTTACAATAAGAAGCTCCTGCTGTATAATAAGTACTAGGCTTATGAGCATCTGAGCTTGCTATAATCAAGGTAGTTAGTGGGGTGGAAAGAAAGGTAGTGGTTGGACGGGGTGGGTAATATTAGAGTGGGAGTTGCAAGGGCATAGCCAGCATATTTTTAGGTGCGGTTTTAGTAAAGTTTTGAAGTGGGTGCATGATGGTACGGAGGTAATTGTGGGTGGGAGGGAGTTCCATAATTTGTCTATGGCGCAAGAGAATAGTGCTTCACCAGCAGAGTTATTGGCTTTAGTGATCTGCAAGTGATTTTTGTTGCTGGATCTTAGTGGTCTGATAGGGTTGGAGTAGATTCTGGAGGGATGGGACATTTAGTGGATGGTTTACTAGTTTGTGGGCGAGTGATAGTTGATACCATTGAAGGAGGTGAGGGAGTTCAAGCCAGCCCAGTTCAGCAAGTGAGAGACAGTGGTGACTATGGTAGGATGCTCCTGTGGCAAATTTGGAGATTGTGTTGTAGCAGGTCTTTAGCTTGTTTAGATCGCATTACCTTATGTTGGTATATATCAGAGAGGCATAAAGTAGGGTGGAGATAAGGTGGGAATTTGCTATTGAAATCTTTGCTGCTTTGGTGAGAAGTTGCTTATTTCTGTATAAAGCTCCTATTTTTTTGTGGACTTTTTTATGGTCATGGATATGTGAATGTCAAATTTTTGTTTATTGTCTATTTCCACTCCTAGCAATTTGGTGTGTTCAGTTGGGTATATAGTGGTGTTGTCTTTTGCTGTGATGTTAAAGTGAGAGTTGTTTAGAGTATGTTTGGTGGGTTGGAAGATGAGTAGTTTAGTTTTGTTTGGGTTGAGTATTAATTGGGCATCGGATAACCAAGTTTCAACAGAGGAAAAGGCTTCCTGTGTGATTTTTGCAGTTTGGGTAGGGACTGGGCTGAGCAGATGATGGATGAGTCATCTGCGTATTGTATGAGTGTGCTATGTTTGGTGGCAGAGGCTAGATTATTGGTGAAAACAGAGAAGAATAGGGGTCCAAGGATGGATCCTTGGGGAATCCCTATGGAGACAGGTAGTCGGGGAGATATGTCATTCTGCCATACAGCGGATTGTTGGCGGTCAGACAGGTAACTCTGAAACCAGTTGGTGACTGATTGAGAGAAGGATATGTTATTGAGGACAGAGATGAGTTGTTTGTGTGGCACCATGTCAAATGCTTTGGATAGGTCTAGGAAAGTAGCAGAGGAGAGATAGCCATTGTTTTTATACTGAAAGATAGTGTTAGTAAAGGAGAGTAAGGCAGTGGTGGTGCTATGGTTTGGTCGGAAGCCATGCTGAGTATTGGAATGGAGGTTGTTAGTAAGGAGGTAGTCTGAGACCTAAGAATGTATGCACCTCTCTAGTATTTTGGAGAGTGGAGAGAGAATAGCTATGGGGCGGTAATTGGTTAGTTCTGTGGAGGGACCGCCTTTGTGGAGGGGAATTATATGTGATACTTTCCACAGTGTGGGAACGTAACTTTCTGACAGAGATTGGTTAATCAAGATGGATACTGGATAGGCCAGAGCATCAGCTGCGATTTATAGGTATTCACTTGGGAGGTTGTCTGCTGCTAATTTGGTGGGCTTAAGTTTAGTTAAGAGTTTTTTTTATGTTGGAGGTAGGTGCAAGAGAAAAAGAGAAGGCAGTGGTGAGATTACTAGTTGAAGGTGTAGGTTCGAGGGGAGGGGGGGTTGTGTTGTTTAGCTAGTGATAGTATGGTTTGTGTGAAGTGTGTGTTGAATGAGGTAGCAATATTTTTGAGGAGTGAGGGATGTTAGGAGGAGGGGTACTGACTTTAACTGGGTGGAGGATGGAGTTTATGGAGGACCAGAATTTTTGGGGCTGTGTTGGGAAGAGTCTAGGGCAGACTGGTAGTATTGGAATTTGTCCTGTTTTATTAGCTTTTTAACTCTATTGTGTAGTTCTAGGAATTTCTTATAAATTTTCTAGGACTTTCATATAAAGTAACAATTTGGTCAGAAGACTGAAAACCATAAACTTAAGTCAGTAAGGCCTTAAAGTTTAGACAATTTTAACAGTATAACAAAACTTTATTAAAGTCTGGTGTTCTTCAGAACCTTAGGCTACCATGGCACCATTTCTCTCAGTTAGCTAAACCACAGCATATGTAGAGTACATTTAAGCCTGTATCTTATTCTCTGGAAGTCTCTGTCTTTCTCATCATTGTGAACTAGAAATTATTGACAATTCATGTCCATCATTGTGAACTGGAAATTATTACCAGTTCAGATTTTCTACCAATGAAAACATCAGTCTCACAAAGATTGCTTGTTTAGATGGACTAACAACTTACAAATTATAGCTTCTTGTTTTCCTCTTCTGGATTGAACTAATTTCCCTGCACATCTCTTGTTTTGAGATTTATAATCTCATTAAATGTCAGAGAGCTGTGTCTCTGAATGTTATCGTCTCTGATAAATGAACACTAACTCTAATGTAGCATACCGAAATTTGATTTTTATAGCATGTTGTGACCTTGTTCTGCAGTTTGTCTCTCTCTCTCTCTCTCTCACACTCACTCACTCACTGAGTCTGCCTTTCTCTGAGGTGTAATATGAAATGCATTTTTTCACCCTAGCATTCTTCAAGATTTCGTTCTTTTTTTTAAGCCAGTTGGAAATAAGTGATATATTTCCCTTTCTAGGCTTAAGTGGATATTTAAGCATTGTATTTAATATCAGAAGCTTAATTCCTGAGGAATGGCTCATACTATCTCGAATCCTCAAGTAATTGCAAAACTTCTGTTGGTCCACTAAAAGTATTACATCATGTTTGTGTTCCAGTGTCTTTGTGTTTTTAGTACTAGAGATGTAAGTTTTCTACTGAATATTTAAGACACTGAATGTTATTTGCTCTTTTAAACCTACTGATAAATCCAAGGGTAAAATCAGTCAAGGTTTAGAGTATATATATATTTTTATACCTAAAATAAAAGTGTTGGTGTGTATCTTGAGGAATGTGCTATAATGTAGTAAATGGGAATTTGTATTTTTAAGTGTATCACTGTTAGCTTACTGGATTCTGTGTTTTATGTTGAAATATTGCCTTAATACAAAATTATCTCTTGTTCAGTTCTCGGTTCGGGTGCCATCTGCGCAGAGCTTGCATGTCCTCCTTGTGTTCTTGTGGGCTTCCTCTGGGTGCTCCGTTTTTTTCCCCACATTCCAGAAACATGTACTAGGTCGATTGGACACATTAAAATTGGCCATAGGTGTGTGCGTGCATATGAGTGCGTGTTATGGAAGAACAACTGCAGCAAGGCTAGCCACCTGGTGGTGTGAACCTTGACTGTAGATGATTACCATTTTTGAAAAATGGGAAAAGGTGTTATAGATGGATGTATATAAATTAGTCTCAGCCTCAAAATGGTTTATTACTTGATATTGACTCAAAGTCCATCTAAGGCAAACTCATAAATCCAAAATGATTAAGAATAAATATACTCAACCTGTTAAGCAAAATACTTTCTAACATTTATTTTTGTAAGAATAGATGTGCCAAACCTGCCAAGCAAAATGTTTCTAATATTTTTTTTTCAATGATCAAACCCTTGCCATGCACATCCACGTGTGAAGAATCGTGCCCCCCACAAACCCCCCTTTGCATAAAAAGAGTAGCATCATGATCTCACTAAAATAGGAAAAGAGAAATACCCTATGAAAGTGAAAACAGTAGCCACATGAAGTGAGGTCTCATTCACTTCACCTAATATGGCGGGGTAGTGTAACTTTTGGGAAAAGGGATTGCAGAGTGAATGATTAACCATTTGCCTGTAGACCACATAAGATAACAACACAATTTCATCTCTCTGTGCTAGTACAAGTCAGTTGGGAAAGCTTTTTTGTTTATATACTTGTATTAAAATGCTTAGAACTGTGCACATACAACACTGAAAAGAACAGCAGACAGTGAGTAACAGCAAACAAAATTTAGTCAAAAGCACAACACAAACAATCAAATATAAGTAAACTGACCTGTTCCAAAATTCAGCATTCTTTAGAAGGTATTGCACCATGGGCAGGTATGTACACACACCATACATATCACATCCTTTCATTGCAGTTTGTGATGCTAATAAAATGACTAATTAACAAATTTTATATTACAACAGAAAGAAAAAATGAGTAGTCACACAGTCTGTTCTGAAATTCATCTGGCCTCTGATGTATTTATCTGTTCAAATATCCAAATGTGAGACTTTGCTGCCATCATGTTAACAGTGGCAAGCTCAAATGTTTGTACACTGTATTTTTAGCTTCACCAATTTCTGCTTTTTTCTGGTTATCAGACTTGTAGGTGGGATATAAATGATTTTATCTTCCATATGGAATGTAATAAATTCCGGTGAGAGAGAGCATTTTCCTGATTGGGTTATATGCATTTTGGTGCACTGGTGAGTGTGTAGGTTTTGCTTGATCATTTTATTTTGCTATTTTCTACCAGTTGCACAGATTGTTGAACTTCTGTATTATATGTTCATCTTGTGCCTTTATGAATGATGACCTCTTCAGCTGCAGTTTTATTTGGCCATAATTCCAGTCATTGGTGGAAAGGGGATACCAAAGAAACATACATAGAAAAAAGAAGCTTTTGAACCATTGTTTTATTCACTATGTTTTGGGTGAATGCAGAAACTCAG
The DNA here is from genome assembly GCF_019279795.1 of Protopterus annectens. Classification (NCBI taxonomy): domain Eukaryota; kingdom Metazoa; phylum Chordata; order Ceratodontiformes; family Protopteridae; genus Protopterus; species Protopterus annectens. Next base: position 536,789,725 of record NC_056749.1, on the reverse strand, counting down.
CATAGCCTGCTATGCTAGGCATAAAATGCTACTGTCATGTATACCAAAGGTTATCTATTATTTTAGCCTCTCTTTTAGAAATCTTTGAAATAACTGCATTTTTGTTTTATCAGGAAGAACATGGAAAGAGGCATGGCTTGTAATTATTTCCAGAGAATACAAGGATCATTTGAAATATTACAGAACCTACAGGCACACCAGAATAACAAAATGCATATAATCTGAACAGATTTCCTTGTGTCCTTTTCTGCTTCGTTGGCCTGGATCCCAAAATATGTGGTGTATAATAGTGGAGTGCATCTACTGTTCACTGCACTGTGACTGCGATGTACTCTATATACTATACCCCCAGTAATATGTTAGTAGTAGACCTGAAATGCAAGCATATTCATTATGAGAACACTAACCATGGCAGTCAGGTAATGCCAGAGATAATGTGATTCTAAAACATTCTATGTAAATGAATCATACTGGCTATGTTGTGGATACATTGAAGGGTTCAAGAGTCTAATGCAGATGGCTGCATATCCTGAGACTATCCAAGTAACACAGCTAGACTGCACAATGGCCATGTTAGTTTCCCAAATACACTGTATCATAACATATTCAGTATGAAATGTGTGTTATACTTGAGTGACATAATCCAAACAGTGGATTGCAGGTTTGAGGGTCAGTTGTATACGTGGGTAAGAATGCTCTCCTTGCATGTAACTCTGTCTGTATGTTACCTAGTATAGGTAGAGCTATGTGTAATGGCAATAAATTATATGCTATAGTAAGAGGCAGCAGAAACAAGAGCTAATCAAACAGAGTGAACCAGAAATTGAGAAGACAGAATCCAAGAAGAAAGTGCAGGAATTAAGGAAGGAGGAGAAAAAAATCCTATGCATAGATGGTGAGAGAAGGCGAGAAGAGAGAGAGGCAGAATTCAGAAGAAAGTAGCTGGTAAGAATAAGCAGCAAGAGGGAGAAAGAATAAAGTATGGAACAGCATCATTTCACCACCATGTGCCAACCCTGGAGAGGTAAGGGCGTTTATTTGTATTAATAAAGACACTTTTTGTGACACTTTCTTTGAGGAGGTTCAGTTTATGGAGTTCTTACAATAGTATGAAAAAAAGAAAAGATGAAAACCCTTGGAACATGTATGTGGTGCAGGCTTTTAATAGAGAAGCCAGAAAAAGAATATCTGTACAATTTTCAAATGAAATTGAAAGAGACAATTTAAAAAACTATTTAAGAACTTTGTGTAGAGATGTTTTCTACATTACAAAAATCTGTGATAACAGAGGTTTATGGACTGTGATTTGGGAATGTGATGTGGTATTGAAAATGCAAAATGATAAAATAATGCATTTGCCGAGCATAATTAGTGTGGAAGGGAATAAGGGATTGCTTAGCTACTGGGGACATCCAACAATGTGTTTTTTGTGTGATAAAGATGATCATTTAATTAACAACTGTGATAAAAGGAAATGTTTCATTTGCGGTAAAATAGGTCACAAAGTGAAAAAATGTGAGCAAAAATGTATAAAGTATGAAAAAGTAAGGCATTCGTGGATGGATTGGAATGCTACAAAAAGGATATACATGTAACAATAACAGAACAAAATAGGGAAGGTGTGTTAGTAAATAATACAGAAGAAACACAAGGAAAAAATGATTAAACTGGTATAGGAATGGAAGTACATGAAAATATAAAGGAAATGAAAAGTAAAGAAAGGGGAATAGAAGAAGTAATTCAAGCGTTGAAGGTAATGTTAAATGGATAAAATTCTAAAGTAAAATAAATTATTTTGGAAAAAGAGTGAAAGATAGAAAAAGCAAATTCAAAAATATAGATAAAGGAGGAAATTGAAAAAGTATAAAAGTAGTGAACACTATTTCATAAAGTGAGAATCCTAGCCATTAATAAACAGTTTAAAGAATGTTCACTTGAGTCTAAAAATGTTGGAATGGTGTAAAAGGCTAGATATGGATATCATAGTACTAATCGGTATAAGAATAACCACAAACAAGTCCTAGCAACTGTAGAGCCTTCACACTTAATTTAATAAAATTCCACAATAAAAATGACTTGAAGTGCTTTTCATCTGCCAAGTAGCAAACTTCATCAGAAATAACAACTCTACAGTGAGAATCCTTTAAATAGTCACTTAAACCAAAAAAAGCGGGACAATCAACTAATTATTTAAAAAAAACATTACCAAAAATATGAGCAATGCATATATAAATATATAGTAATAATTCATTTAACTATATGTTCAAACATAACTACATAGATACATGAATACAAACTAGAATGTTGCTAAGTGTGAAGACTCTACAGTTGCTAGGACTTATTTGTGGTTTGACTAGTTTCTTGTGCTTCATTACACTTACACAGGTATAAGAATAACAACAGAAGATAGAAGAATGCAAGTCAATGGGTTATGGGGAGGCAAAGCTATATGGAACCTAGAAGATGAAAAGTGTTCAGGTTAGTAATTCTATGTAAAGAATGTATAGAGATTCTGGGTTATACACTAGTAGTATTAGGGAGAACAGTAATGTTAGATATGAGATGGAGGGATCACATATATAGAAAAATAAATCATATCCCAATCCCTCTGAGCTACACGCTTTAGGGACCTAAACCTTGTCACCACAATAAACAGAACATGCTGGAGGGATAGATTCCTGTCCCAGAGACTTCCCATACTCTGGAATAAACTACCTATCTATATCAAACAAAGCTCCTCATTAGCACTCTTCAATAAAAATGTTGATGATTGGATGGGAAATAGGAAATTCACCCTGGGGATCACCTCTGTGGCTCTGCTCGACAGTGGCACAGGAAAATAATTTTCTTTGGTGGCAAAAGCCAGGGTACCTTTTTGGCTGGGCTTGTATAGGCCCCAGGGTTGATAGCCTAGTACCTACCTATGAACCTATGAACCTATAGGATAATTGCACTCTATGCATACACTATATAAAAACAGAGAGAGCATGTTAAAAATATACTTGATTATGTAAGTGTAAATATGCAAGTAATAGTAGTGGGAGACTTTAATTGTGATCTAAGACATAGGCGAAAAGAAGGGACAATGTAAAAGTTATTTCTGATATGATTAAAAGCTGTAAAATGTTTCTGTGAAAAGCAAACATTGGACATAGATAATAATCTAAGAACTAAAATTGATTACTTGACAGTATCAGAAAGCTTAAGTATATCACATCAAGGAGTTGAAATTACAGGTTCTTCAGAACATGCAGCAATATGGATAGAAGTTAAAGAAAGAATAGGTTACATAAGAATAGGCAGAGGTATAAAATAATTAATGAATCAGACCTAAATGAGCAAGTGAAGGAAATAATACATCAGTTATAGCTGGACCATATAAACATGAGAAAATTTTAAAAAGACCGGACAAGCTGTGGATTAGATGAAAAGAAAACATAAAAAAGAGATATTAGAATGGCTAAGTGCAAAAAGAATACAAGATAGTGACAAATATAAATAAATCAGTAATACAGTCTTTAGATGTATAGCAGATAGTAAAGAATAATTTCTTGAAAAAGAAAGAATGCCATATGAAAAGAACCAAGAAAAAAAATGTTATTTAAACAAAGATATTTTTACAAGTAAGAAAGGAAAAAGTAGTACCATATATAAGTAAATGGTTAAATTAGAAATAAGAATAATAAGAGAATTAAGGAATGATGAAGGATGTATAGTGAATACATAAAAATAAATTATGGAGACAGTTAAAAGACATATTCTTAAAACCTTTTTAATAGGCAACACAATAAGGAAAATAAAGAAAAAAGAATGGAACTTGAAAAACTAACTGATTAGCATAATAAGAGAATGGAAGAAGACATTACAATGAAAGAATTTAAAGCTGTATTGAAAACAGCAAATGAAAAAACAGCCACAGGTTTAGAATGACTTGAATATTTGATGTATAAGGACATGCAAGAATGGCAAAAGGAATATTTTTTAAAGGTATTGAGTGAATTGTTGAAAAGAATGCAAATGATGAAAGATTATGTATAGGAGCAATGAAATTTATATGGAAAAAGGGGGAGAAAGACAAAAAAATTGGAGACCCTTCATATTAAATAATGTAAATCATAAGATCTTTATGAAAATAATAGAAAAAAGAATAATAAGTAAAGCTAAAAAGTTACTGACTGAAACAATATTTAATATAGAAAAAGGAAATCAAGAACTATTAATAAGATAATTTGTTGACAATGTAATAAATAGGGAAATTGAATTAAAAATATTATTAGGTGACGCAAGTAAAGCAGTTGACAAGATCCAGCATAAAGCACTATAGGACATGTGACAGAATATAACATAAGCAATAAAATAATCAATGTATTAAATTCTGTTTATAGCAAGAATAAAGTGAGATTGGTAATAAATTGTTGGTTAAGAGAGACAACAGAATTAAAGAGTGGTACCAAGCAAGGGTGTCCAGCAAGCAGTATACTGTTTGCATTAATTATGAATGTGGTAGTTTTTAATATAAACAGGACATTAGAGGAAGCTAAATATTGTTCACCAGAGGGAATTCATATCTCAGTGATGTTCTGTTATGCGGATGATTTAGTACTAGTTGTGAAAAATAAAAAATGAATGGGTATAGCTATTCAGACACTTAAAGAAATAAAGATGTTAGAACTAAGCATTAATGAAGAAAATAATAAAGGACTGAGATACTCTGGAAAAATTAAAGGTATTCAATTTAATAAAGAACAAATAGAAATCTTGGAAATAAAATTTGGTAGTGAACAGCAGAGAGTCACACAATGGAAAGATATGATACTTAAAATAAGAAGTATGTATATATTTTGGAGAACTTTTAAACTTTCATACAAGAAAAAAGTATCTTTAATTAGTTCAGTGGTATTGGGTAAAATGGCTCATCTGGCAAGTGTGTTCGTGATACCACCAGAATCTGAAAAAGAATTATTGAATGTGTTATTCACATTCATATGGAGATGTAGGTTGAATCCTATTAAGAGAAATTTTGTATACTAATAAAAAGGAAGGAGGTTTGGGTTTAATAAACTCAATTGTGTATATATAGTTTTATTAAACTTGTATAAGGTATTAATAGGAATACAAGAAAAAGGAAGTTTGTTAATAAAGATTTTTGAGAGAAAAAAATAAATCAATATGGGAAAAAAAGGTTTAAAGAGCAGAGGGATCACTTGCATGGAAATTAAATTGCATCAAAAAATATTACTATGGAAGATTGATTTAGGAAGTATAGGTACAGATATGAAAATATAATGAGAAAAATTTACTATGTGTATCCTTGGAAACAGAAGATAAAAAGTGAAAGGGGTAAAATCAAGAATAAAAATGTGAAAAATATGTAGAATGTACAGATTTTTATGGAGGCTATCTGTAAATAAGTTACTGGTAAAAGTGAATATACCATATAAACCAATAAAATAATCTATATACATTGTGGGGAATTAGAAAGTACTGAACATGTCTGCTTGAAATGTGATAGAGTGAATCTGTTATGGAAAGAAATGTGAGAAAGACTTTAAAAGGAGTGAAAAATGTTAATTGTATAAATATGGATATAATAGAATATGGATATTATGAAAATATTAAACAAAGATATAAATTAGATGATAAATTGTTCTGTGTAATATGGATTATATGGTATGAAAGAATGAATGAGATAAAAATATAGTAGAAAATGGGTATTGTCAGAAATTTTGAAAAAATATGATTTTGGTTATGGAAGAAAGAGTGGGGGCAGTTGAAAGTCTAAATAAAATGATTTGCCATTGAAAATGTATGAACCACTTGTTTGTAAATAATTGTGAATATTTTGTGAATCTTGGGTATAGAATGTATATATATTGTATTATGTGACTTTTAATAAAGGACCCACAATCATTAGAGAGTGTTTATGATCCTAGTGCAGGGGTCACTGGGAGAATGACACTCAAGGAATCCAAGATGGTAGATAGCACAGAGGTGAGCACTGGTACTGTGGTGCAATCATTGCATGATTCAGAAAAGTTATTTCAGCAAAGCTTATTTGCTTCATCAGAAGCAAATGATTTATGAAATGATGTATGTATGACTACAACTCTCTTGTAAGGGGGATTGTGGGATGATATTTTGGGTGAACTGTTAATGCAGACTGAACTAGAGATTGCAAAACATACTTCCTGTAGAGAAATTACGGATAAAATCCATTTGGAGGAATCTGAAGTAATTCTAAAATAAGACAATCTAAAAAAAAAAGAAATTGCATGCTGAGATTGTTAGGGACAATGCAGAGAAAGTGGTGAGAAAGGAACAGAAGAAAGGCGATGTCAACAATCAAAGGAAATTTGTTACAAGAATCCAGAATAAAGAAGAAAAAGAAATTGATAGGGGTGACACCTGGGATAATATGATGGTGCTTTTAGGTGTAAATGCTCATGAGGTAAGAGTGTTTATTTTTATTCATAAAGAGACATTTTGTGATATTATATTTGAGACTAGCTCTGTCATTGAAAGGTTTTTTTTTGAGGGGGGAGAGTATGAAAAGAAAAAGAACTATGATCCCTGGAATTCATATGGGGTTAAAACATTTCACAGGGAAACAAGAAAGAAAATACATGTTCAATTTTTAATTGAAGCTGGAAAAGAGACTTTGAAAAGACATTTAAGTAAACTATGTAGAGCTGTTGTGGACACTAGTAAAGTTTATGATAACAGAGGATTATGGACTGGTGGATGGGACTTTCATATTGTGCTGAAAATGGAAAAAATAATACATGTTCCTTGATTGATAAGTGTAGAAGGAAATAAGGGTGTAAAATACTGGGGTCAGCCCAAACATATTTTTTTTCCTTTGGGAAGAATGATCACTCGATAAATAATTGTGATAAAAGGAAACTTTATATTTATGGGGAAACAGCTCATGATGCCAAAAAATGTGAATTGAAATGTTATAAGTGTAACAAAATTGAGCATCCATTGATAGATTCTAATGTAGAATGGTTGAAGAAGAAAATAAGCAAGCAAAACAAAAGTGAAGAAACTATATGAATTGAAAAAAACTGGCACAATAGAAGATAAAGAGGAAGCAGGGATGTAAGAACAGGTCAAAAATAAATATGAGGTTAAAAAGAACAAAACAGAAGATATTACAGAAGAAGGCTCTGAAATAAGTGATGAGGAAAATATAAACTGGTAAATAGTTAAAGGGGGAAATAAATCTATCAGTAAGACAAAGAAAAAAGTTTAAGGGGACAAGTGTAAAAGAGAAAAAGAAAAGAAACTGGCAAATTCAAACATTTATCTAATTTACACTATCTAAAGATATACACAGTTCCAAGTAAGCTACAACATAGATACAGTGGTAACTTTAGAGTTCTTTCAGTAAATGTAATTAGCATTAAAAACATAAGTTGGAGAATAGGCATCTTAAATTGGTGAAGTAAGTGTAATGTTGACATAATATTGGAAGATGTAAAATTTCTGCCACGAGAAGAGAGAATGCAAACAGAAAAGCTTTGAGGAGGGAGCACAATATGGAAATTAGGAAAAGAACCACGTTCTGGCATAATGGTGCTTTGAAGGAAGTCAGTGAGAATACTGGATATAACATTGGTAATGATGAGAAGATTTGTAGATCTCAAATGGCATAATCCGCTATATAGCATTATAGCATTGTATGACTATGTTACAAGCAATGAAGGAGAAAAAATATTTCATACAGTTCTGGATTGCATAGTAATAAATGGGATTATAGTTTTGATGAAAGATTTAATTGTAAGTTTTGAGAAGAAAAAAGGAAAAGGCAATGATGTTAAAATCAAAGTGCATAAATAGTGGAAGGACGACACATGGCAACATGGCATAAAACAAAAGCTTAAACTTTAATAATGGTAAGCAAGTGCTTTTGCACCCAAAAATGGTGCTTCCTCAGACCATTAAAACAACAACATGCAGCATTTAAATACAGGAACTAGTTATCATCAATTAGCTCATTAAAAATGCATCCATTGCACAACATCCTATTAAAACACTATACTATTACCTTAGTCATCCAAACATATGGCAATATACATCTAATGTAAAAATAAGCATCTAATTTCATATAAAAATACATCTAACTTCATATAAAAACAATAATATAAAGGAAAAATATTTATCTTAAAGTGTACATTCTTAAATGTGGTTTAAGTGGAACCTTGCCATTCAGTCCTGGAAATTTATCTGCACACAACTTAATAATCCAATTCACCTCATGTATTTCTGTTCAATTATTAAAATCACCTAGGAGTGGATTCTCAAATAAACATTCAATAACCATAAATGTAAAATCATGCCCTTCACCAAATTCAAACTTAGGCTTAGCTAGTTAGTGCACTTCTATCAGCATCACATTTATTTATAGCTGTAATATGTTGTCTAATGCATTCTCATATTGACTGATTAGTTTTCCCCACATAGAAGGAGCAGCATGCCATGCAAGCTGCTAAATAAATGACATTCCTTGTTGAACAAGTGGCTGTAACCTTAAATTTCATTGAAAAAAAGCTTAAAGGCCATCTTAGATTTTTCTCTATTTGTCTTACAAGATACCAGACAATTTCTTAAGGACTTGTATGCTCAAATAAGCAATATGGCTGTTTCCCTATGTAAATGCTGCTTATTGGTTCAAGAGGTGTTAATTCTCTTTTTACAATAATTCCTCATGATCAAGGTTTACATGCAGTCAAATCTTACTTGTGTAACAAAAGTCAATATGACATGCAGAGAAATGACCTAATTTGTATGCTCATAGAGTTAATTCTCAACAATAATGCTTTCCTTTTTGATAACATCTATTATATTCAAAGAAAAGGCATAGTTATGGGCACACCTTGTGCCAACAGCTACACCAATATTGCCTTAGCAAATTGGGAAGAAAATATGGTTTTAAATCACAGTGAATTTGCACCTTTAATCAGTTTTTATCGTGGGCTTGTAGATGATATGTTTTTGCTTTGGACAGGCTCTATTGAAACACTAAATCAGTTTATTACATTCTTGTAATGTAGCACTGATTATTTAAAGTTTACTGACAATCAGAGATGGAATTCTTAGATGTGATAATATATAAAAATATAGAAGGTTGTTTTAATACTGGACTTCACAAGAAAACTTGTAAAAGGAATAATATTTTATATAAGGACAGCATGCACCCCCACGTATTTACAGAAACATCTTGAAGGGGCAGTCAATGTGTATTTCTAGGCTGAATGATGATACTATAAAATTTAACCAGGATTTAAAGAAGTTTGAAAGTGATTTGTTAAAGCATAAATATAAACCCACTGAAGTTGAAATGATGGTTGATCAAGTGAGATTTTTGAGGAATGACAGTGCCAAGTCTTATTTTTTCAGAATCGGTTACATCACATTTGACTGATAGGAACCCATTTTGACAGCAGTCTTTGGTACCATTAACTTTACAATATTCTAATGACATCAATATTGTTAAACCAATTATTAGAAAAAACTGACTCATATTATTATCTGATGACAAGTTGAGAGATACCATTGGAGACTATCCACGTTTTCACTAAGGAATAAGAAAAAAATAATATGATTGTGATTCTATGATTCTAACAGGCATAATATGTTAACACAAATCAAAGGTACTATTCCATGTGGAGAATTTAACTTCTGTAATGTACTGAACACTACTAATACTTTTTTACATCCAGTCTTGAATCTCATTATATATCAGAAGCTTTAAATATTGCTGAAGAAGAGATGCTTATAACAGGTTTTTCAGCTCATTTAGCCATATGGATAGGGATAAAGGAAATTAAGTATACCATATTGGGAAAATGAATAAAAAGAACACATAAGAAATTATGAATTGATAATGGAAAGAAAATAATTATACAATTATGTAAAGATCATATTTCCACTAGAGTACATTATAAAAACTGGTCTGAGTGGTGGCTCTTTCAAAAAACAAAACAAAACAAAAAAAACATAAGGAATGTTGCTTTTTTAGAATGGCAGTCAAATGTAAGAAAAGCAGAAAAAGCAATTTATCGGACAATGTATGTAGCTGCTTTAAAAGATTTGGAAAGAAATGAATGAGGAAAATAAAAGAATTATTATTTAAGTAAATATATTAATAAGGTAAAATAAGACATATCTTTTACTTGAGTAGTATAGTTAAAGAAAATACTAGCATAATGACAGAAATTAAATATTATGAAGAAAGGTAAGAAGATCCCAAGCGCAAATTATGTAAAGAAAATATTTTAAGATAAAAAGGAGGTACACAAAAAGGAATGGAATGTTAAAAAGTTATCAGACAGTTGTAGACCTAGATGGAATAGGATACCAATTCTATAAGAATTTTACAGATTGTCAGAAAAAATATTTTTTAATACTTATGAATTAGTGGTTAAATTAAGGTTTTATGCATGCAGATTTATGCAGTTTTATATTTATTTTTTATGGAAAAAGGAATACAAAATGAAATAAGAAAGTGAAAACCTATAGTACTTAACAATGGAGATTACAATATTTTGGAAGAAGAATTCTTAAGAGAATGGAAAGTAAAATGAAAAATATGGAAGACTGCTTATATTCAGTTTAAAGGCAAAAATATGCCAGGAATTATTAGTCCACACATCTATACAACTATCTTAACACATTTTCTCTTCTCTATCACTTTCTACTTTTAATACAACCATTAAATACATGCCACCTATAATCTACATATTCCCACCACCTAGCTGTAAGATTCTAACTGTATCTATCCTACCTTTAAGTTTAACTCTAATTCTACCTTCCCACTACACTTAGCTTTCCATTTTCCTACCCCCCAAAAAAATTGAGCTGTATTGTTAAATATTTCTAACTGTATAATTTTTCTACATGCTAATCTTCCATTGTTACTGTATTGTGCCTTTTTATAACATATGTGCTGTTTAGATAGTTTTATGTATTATTTTACTTAATTTATAAGTAATTGTTTCCTTACAAATTCATGTAATGATTTTCATGTAACTTGGAGCTTTTATCCCTGGGCCTCCACTGAAAATGGGTTTTCGAGCCCAGTGGACTTTCCCAGTCAAGCAATGTCAATAAATAAATAAATAATAGTAAGGGAAATTGTGGTTATTATATACAGGAAAGAGGAAACAGAGCTTATGATAGGAGACTTAAATAAAGTATTTAATACAGTACAACATGAACTTTTGTGGATAATTATGATAAAATAAAACATTAGTTAGAAAATTAAGAATGTTTGTTGCTCAGCATATGACAAAAATAGGGTAAGAAATTTAGTGAATGGATGGTTAAGCAAAGAAAGGGATATAAAGAATGGCATACACCAAGGATGCCCCATGAGTAGTATACTTTTTGCATTACTTGTCAATTTATATATGAAATATGCTACTTGTATTACTAATGAAGGGATAAAAATTCCAGTTATATTAACTTATGCAGATGAGAATATACTGATTATGAAAAGCAAAGTCTGGATGAAACAAGTAATATATTATGTATATGAATACTTAAACACAGTAGGCATGAATTAAAATAAAGGCTACTAAAGGACTGGGTGATATAGTAAGATAAGAGGAATATCTTTGATGAAAGAAATTTGTGTGTTAGATATAAGATTTGGAGGTAAAAATGTAAGTGAGGAACAATGGAAAAAGGTAATATGTGACATAAAGGAGCTTTATTTTTCGAAAACATATGTTATCTTTTAATGAAAAGGTTCATTTGATTAATACAGTTATACTGGGAAAGATGGCATATTTAGCAATTATCCATATATTGCCAATATTGTATGAAATACTACAAGCAATTTCTTTCTTTTATATAGAGTTTGAGACCCAATCCAGTGAAGAAAAGAGTCTTATATATGAGTAAGGAAAACAGAGGTTTAGGATTAATAAACCCAATTGTATGTGTTGCTTTAATGAATTTGAATAAAGTGTTTTAGATAAATGATAAAAATGAGAAGTTAGTAGTAAATCTGTTAAAATATAAATATGAGTGGTATTGGGATATCTTTAAAAACTTTTCATTGTAGCTGGTCCTTTAGAGAATATTTTAAACTTTGAGTGAGAGGACTTGCATCTATTTGGTGACACTGTGGCCACTCCTGAAAGCCTTACTGCATTGGCAAAACACTATCATTTGTATTAATGTTTATTTCACTCAGTATAATATAATTTGGATACCCTTGTAAGAACCTTAGAGTAGCTGGCTTTGGAGTGTCTGGTGGCAGTCTAACTACCTTATAGTCTGGGCAGAAGGGGGCATTGCTAGTAAATCTGTGCCAGCCTTTCCCAGGTGTGGTTGAGTGTGTGTGTGTGTGTGTGTGTGTGTGTGTGTGTGTGTGTGTGTGTGTGTGTGTGTGTGTGTGTGTGTGTCAGATGCTTGGAGAAGAGACATGAAGCACTGGTTCCACAGAGAGAGTGGCGGATAACTTGGCTTGGACACTTGGCTGAGAACTCAATTCTATAGCTGTGCCAGTGTGAAATCCTACTGGGGATCTGGAGAGAGAGGGAAAACCAGCCCCCAGACTGTGTGTGTGGCCTTTGTGCTCTTAAGGGAAATGGCATTTGATACTGAGAGGTGCATCTGGAAATACTGGGTGTATCCATTTTTGTTCCAAGTGGACACCCCTCTCCAGTGTCAGTGGTAAGGATTCAGGCTCCTTGATTACTGGCCAGAGAGGGGAAGTCACACAAATAATAAAGGAATGTAAGATATTATGCTTGTGTAATAATACAAGAAAGAAATGGAAAATTGTACACTGTTTAAATTTAAATATGCAATTTTTAAACAATGTTGTAAACAATAGTGTACATATTGTTTTGAAGAACCCCTACTATTTTTATTAAGTCCAGTGAGATCTTTTGCAACCACCTGTGGTACCACCTACTCAAGCAGATGAAGACTCTCTTTAATGTCCCATCTGTAAGATGGCATGCTCAGGAGTACAGAAACCCCTTTATGCTGACCAGCACTGTCAGTAATAGATTTACCTGGTGTGGGAATAGAACATGCAGCCTTATGCATGAAAAGTGTGCTACCTGTTGCACCACTGACACAGTGAAGTGATTTTGACAGAATGATGGTAATAAAGATGTGGCTCAGTTCCAGGAAGAAGTACATTTTAGCAGTGTTATACAAAGTAAATGTTATTCATCAAAACAGATTGACACATGAGGGAGAGTAGACTTTGTGGAGGATGTGAAGTATTGCCAGCTATGCCAGGAGAAGTAAGGCAGTGGATGTGTAACATTGCAAAGTTGCTTGTGTTAAAATGTACCAACAGTGGGTCCTGCTTGATAGAAAAGAAATACACCTGTATGTCAGACTGTATTGTAACTGTTGAAATGAATATATTGTAACAGAGGATACTGGAAGAAAAGAGGTCAATCTCAGTCCAGCTAACTTTGAAAAATAGTTTGAAATTCCAGATGCTATAACACATTAGCAAAGCTCTATATGTGTGTATTATGACATATATGGGCTAGATTCTGGTTTGGTTTCTAGTAAACGGCATGGTGTAGCAACAAGAGTCATATGGATAGATGTATATGATGTCATTCTGTAATCCAGAACTGAAATGATGTTTTAATGCTAGATGAGACAGATGTCTCAGGGCAGTCTGTTTCTTAAAACCTGACAAAAGAAGGATCACTCACCTACTTCATCTTGCTTTGCTCTAGTAAGTAACCAGGAATAGTAATTATTTAGATCAGTCAGGAAAATATAGTGAGATTAGTTAAGTAGTGCTTTTCTGTATCTATGTGAATCTGTCCATCTGTGTTATTTTTAATATTTCCTTTAATTGAAACTGGTGTTTATTGTAAATAGATGTGTAGTATTTTCATGTTCTTTTATTACTTATTATTAAATATATTTAAACCTTTCATTGTAGCTGGTGTTTTAGAGAATATTGTAACCTTTTAGAGGACTTGCATTTATTTGGTGACAATGTGGCCTGTCCTGAAAACCTTGCTGCACTGGCCAAACACTACCATTTGTATTAGTATTAATTTTACTCAGTATAATTGGGTACCCTTGTAAGAGCCTTAGAGTAGCTGACTTTGGAGTGTTCTGGTGGCAGTACCTAATTTATAGTCTGGGCAGAGGGGATATAGTTGGTAAATCTTTGCCAACGTTTCCCAGGTGTGTGTGTGTGTGTGTGTGTGTGTGTGTGTGTGTGTGTGTGTGTGTGTGTGTGTGTGTGTGTGTGTGTGTGAAAATCAAATCTCAGATTGTGTGTGTCAGCAATCTCAGATTGTGTGTATCAGCTACTTGGAGCAGGGACACGGAGCACTGGTTCTCAGAGAGGGTGGTGGAGGACTCTGGTGAGGGCTCAACCATGCAGCTGTCTCACTGGGGAGTCTTATTTGGGGCCTGGAGAGAGAGAGAGAGAAAAAAATCCAGCCCCAGAGCTGTGAGTTCCCTGTGTGCTCTTATGGGAAATTGTGCTTGGTGCAGAGAGTTCCATCTGGAAATACTGTGTGAATCTATCTTTGTTCCAAGTGAACATCCCTCACTATTGTCACTGGTAAGGATTGAGACTCCTTGGTCACTGGCCCAGAGCAGGGAGGTTTAATATTGTTGAGCAGTGGTGTGGATATTAGTTGAACTTCTGTAGCCTGTAGGCAGTTGTCAGTGAAGGTGTATGTACTCTCATCAGCCACAAGGTAAACATACAGAGTCTCATTTTCACAACAGTTTTATTTATTTTTTGCTAGTTTAGTTTAGTCAGAAAAAGCAGGCAAAGATGTCAGCAGAGGATTATGGCAAGCTGACAAAGAATGAGTTGGCCAAGGTGTGTGAAGCCAAAGAACTGGAGCATGCCAACCTGATAAAAGAGGAAATTATTTCAGGCTTCTTCACAGCTGTAGCCCAGACGAGCAACCAGGAAGACAACCTGTCTGGTGATGGGGATATGCAACCCTCAGAAACAGGACAGTTCAACTTTTCCTTAAAGGGCTTAAAAATCTGTCTGGAGTTAGAGACTTGAACTAGCCAGACATTTGGAATTAGAATTGGCAGAGAGACTGTGGTGTTTGGAGGCACCAGAAAATGAGAAACTGTGGTGTTTCAAAGCCAAAGAACATGGGAGACTATGGTGTTTGCAGGCTATAGAAAATGACCAGTAGTGTCAACATGAGAGGGGGATGTTTACTCTTCTTTAGGGTCATGGAGGTAATAGGGAAGGGAATAACTGAATCCCAGAAGCAATGAAGGTCAGTAAATTTCTTCCACGGTTTACAGGAGGTGATAATTCTGATAGTTTTTACATACTCCTTCAAATATATGAATAACAGTATAATGTTGATCCACAGAGTCTAGGTAAGGTTTCTGACCTCCTTATTCCATGGTAAAGCTGTGACTGCTGTTTCTAAATTGTCTCATACTGATTGCTTAAACTATGATAAAGTTAACTTAAAACATTCCAATAAACATTATTTAACACCTGAAGCTTACAGAAAAAAGTTTCGTGAGCATAGACGAAAGGCAGATGAAAGTGTATTATATTGCTGAGTTAAGCACTTATTTTCATAGGTGGATGAGTTGGTGTCAGGTCACCACTTTTGAAAGGCTGGCAGACCTTTTGGTGAGGGAACAAGCCCTTAGCACTTTGCCTGAGGACATGAGAATCTGGTTGTCAGACAGGGAGTGTAACTCTGCAGATGAGCTGAAGAGAAAAGGGGATCTCTACTTAGAAAGCAGGGCATCACTGCACAAGAAGGGGATACCCAGTGCTGCACGTGGATATAAGGGAACACATGGTGGGCAGGGTAAACCACCCCTACAGAGTCCACCAGTAACAGGGGAAGCCACTGGTTTAGGTACATGGCCAGGATCAAGGGTTAGATGTTTTAAATGTAACCAGTGAGGCCATGTAGCATACAAATGTCCACATAAGCAAGATGGAGAACAAAATGTGAGGGAGCCAGCATGTGGGAATAATAGTATGCCAGGGGTAAGTTGTCTGGAAACAACAGGAGTACCAAACTATTACCAGAATTTGTATCCTATCTTAGTGGATGGAAAACAGACCACTGCTAAGAGAGGCACAGCCTCTGACAAAACTATTGTGTAGTGGTTAAAGAGGACCAGTACTTGCTTGGGAAGTCCACTCCAGTCAGACCTTTAGGAGGGACCCCATTCCAAATACTTTGGCTAGGGTTCACCTTGACTGGTTGGGTGGAAAAGAAAGCAAGCAAGTAGGTATGTTTGAGGATATTCCTGCAGATATCTTGATAGGGAATGATTTTGATAATACAGTACCTTGTGTGCATGCAGTTGCATACAGTCAGGCTTGGAGAGAGGCATGAGGGTCTGGTAGCCTGGGGGAGACCCAGACAGACCCCAACAGACCCCACACCTGAATCCAAGGCTGGCGAAGTGGCTATTTCAGGGAGGGATCTACCCTGTAGCAGTGAGCATGAAGGTGAGCCACAGCTGCTGGTAGGTACTGGTGCTTCCTTGGACAGAGTGACTGCAAGGGCAGAGGTGAGTGGTAGTACCCAGGCAGACAGTGTGGCACCACTGTTAAAGGATACCAGACTTCCTGTGGAAGGGGAGCTGGGGAGGGTCACAAAGGCAGAGTTAAGACAGGCTCATCTCTCAAGCTCAACACTATCAGGCTTGATGGAGGTAGCTAGGGAGCCACCTGATTCTCAAGGAAAAAGGAAGTCTGTATATGGAACAAAGGGTTACTGTATAGAGAGTGGACCCCTGAGGGAGGGCTAGAGGGTGAGGTAATACAGCAGTTGGTAGTGCCCAGAGTCTACCATCTGGCACTTCTAGCCATAGCGGATGACATTCCTTTTGCAGGTCATATGGGCATAAAGGGTACCAAGAGATGTATTATGCAGAACTTTTATTGGCCTGTGATTGCAAGGGATGTAACAGAGTAATGCAGGATTGAGTTGCCATTTCAGAGGGTAGCTATGGATATTGTGGGGCCTCTTAGTAAACCAAGTTCCTCAGGGAAAAAGTATATACTGGTGGTAGTTGATTATAATACTAGATACCCTGAGGTGGTTGCTCTGTCCTCCATCGAGGCAGAGAAAATGGCAAATGCTTTATTAGAGATTTTCAGTAGGGTAGGTTTCCTGAGAGAAATACTGACTGGCAGAGGTGCCAGTTTCATGTCAGACCTGCTGACTTGTCTGTGGGAGTGCTGTAGAGTGTGAAGCACCTAAAGACCACCTCTACCACCCCCAGACTAATGATCTTGTGGAGATGTTAAACTGTACACAAAAGACCATGCTACAGGCATTTGCAGACTAGTTTTAGAGAGATCAGGACAAATATTTGCCTCATCTGCTGTTTGCATAAAGAGAGGTATGCCAGGAATCCACAGGTTTTTCACCTTTTGAGTTGCTGTATGGGCATAGGGTGAGAGGGCCTTTAGATTTTATTTGTGATGAGTAGAAGGGTGAGTGTGAATCCTACAAGGAGTTTATTGGGGCATATGTCCTAAACCTCTGGACAAGGCTTAGGGAGCTCATGGGTTTAGCCCAGGAGAACCTGTCAGAGGCCCAATGGCAGAAAAAGGTCTGTTATGACAGGAATGCTCAAGCCCAAGCATATGCTGTGGGACAGCAGGTTATGATGCTCATTCCTGTCAGACACAATAAGCTGCAGGCAGCTTGGGAGGGACCCTTTGAAGTGGTAATGAAGGTCAGTGAAGTTAACTACATGGTAAACCCAGGTTCCAGAAATCCGAGCAGTGTTACAGGAGTTTGGGGGCATGTTCACTGGGAAACCTCGGAGCACCCACCTGGTGCACCTAATTGTGGATAGAAGACCCCAATGACCTGTGAAGCAGGCCCCTTACAGGATGCCTGAGCAATTTGGACAGACTCTGAGGGAGGAGATGCAGGAAATGTTGGAACTGGGGGTAATCCAGGAGTCCAGCAGTCCCTGGACCTCCCCAGTAGTGCTGGTACCAAAGAAAGGCAGCACCAGGTTTTGTGTGGACTACAGAAAACTAAATAGTCACACACAGTCAGATGTTTACCCCATGCCTAGAACAGATGATGCCTTAGACTAGCTGGATGAGGCTAAGTATCTGACCACTATTGATCTGACCAGGGGCTACTGTCAGGTTCCCTTGACTCTCACTGCTAGAGAGAGGTCAGCCTTTGTGACTCCTTTCAGATTATATGAGTTCATGAAGTTCTCCTTTGGGATGAAAAATGCCCCAGCACCCTTCCAGAAGCTGGTAGATCATATACTATTAGGAGTATTTGTAGCACTGCAGGAGTATCTGACATTACAGCCACAATAATTCTGGAAAAGTGTCTACCTGTTATGTGCCATGAGGCTGGGAAATGTATCATATTTGCAACAGCACCATGCAGCCATGCAAGGATTCTGATAATTCATACCTCCTGGGAGTATTTAGTGGCATCAGCTGCACCCACAGAGCTGTAAAGTTGCCTCAGCATTCAGAAGGGCTTGCACTCCTTGTACTGCCAGCTTGTACTTAGGGCAGAGGGTATCCTCATGCACCTGTTTCAGAGCAGTCCCCCTGGGAATTTTCATGATGCATACATATAGAGAAACCATGATCTCTAAATCATTGTCTATCTAGTGGGCAACCAGTGGCTGAATATTCATATAAACAGTTACCTTAAGCAGTACTTTTTATGCACAAAAATAGTATGCAAAATCTCTCTCTCTCTCTCTCATACACACACACACGCACACACACACACACACACACACACACACACACACACACACACACACACACACACACACACACACACACACACAGTTTTATTTTTCTGCTACAGGTGTGGCTACACATGTTCCAATAAACCACAGCTTGTGTTGTCTTGCTGCCATCCACATAATCCTACAGTGGAGCTCATAAACTGACACAGATGGTGAATGAGGAAGTGTTTGGTGTGCTGAGGTCCCAGTTCAGGAGTTTAGAAACATCTGAGGGTGCCCCCAATACATAACTATGAAAACATTAACTATAGTCATTGTGTGTGCTATGTGCACAATATCACAACATCAAAGCTTAATGGACTGGGATGCCAGACCTGTGTCACCAGAGCTAACAAGTACATAAACACAATCAGGAGAACAGTGAGATTAGGAGGCTGTCTTCACTTCTTCCTTTGTTACAAAAGCAGGCCAAGTAACTAAAATCTACCATAATAAAAAACAGTTAAAAGCAATCCAGAATTTCAAAAGTCACTACTGAGTTTAAAAATAAGACTTCCTAGATTTAGAACATCAAATGATAAGGCAGATATAACTGAGGAAGCATTCTGGTAGGAAAAACATCAATGTATGGAAGGTTGGTATGCTCGGTTTGCTCAGGTGCAAGTGACATACCATTAGTACAAAATTATTCACCATTACGTCAATTGCACAAATTTTAATGTGTTGCATTGAAAAGCCATAAAAGGCACACTGATATTAGACATTGCTGACAATTTGATAATCTCAGATGGATTGCATATAGCACAGCCCTCATTACTTAGGTAACTGGACACGTACAGAGCAAAGTAGACCTAAACTCACACATTGACAACAATGAATGTGCTTCACAAGATACATGAATTTAATTCACATCCTTCTGGGTGGCCAGCCAAGCTACATCCCTTATAATCTATGAAAAGGTCTAACTCTAGCAAGAGGCTTGGGTGTCATGCGGAGGGAAAGCTTTTGAATTCATGGTATGGGAGACAGTTGTAGAAGTGCAAGTACTTGTTCTCGATATGGAGCATTACATTGTGTTGTACATGGGATGACTGAGACATCGACAGAACAAAAAATACTGAACTTATTTGCTGTATCAGTTCCCAGTACAGGACAAGTCCATGAAGGTCTGTGGCCATGACCATAGGTCTCCCTGTCCAAATTTGTGACAATCAGCCCCATGACAAGTCAGGCCCCAAACCACATGTGGCAAGGTTGTTAGCTGGCATTTGGAGTCTGAATAGCCCATGAAAACTCCTATAGTAAATCCACAAATTGTGCAACATTTCCACAAACCCCCTTTTACCACCATCATGCATAACTGCAAACATGCAAGACAAAGTAGCGGACTCCAAATCAGACTACCGACCAGTCACGAGTGGAGTCCCACAGGGATCGGTCCTGGGTCCTCTCCTGTTTGGCATCTACTTCTCAGAGGTCCAGGCCAACACAAAGGGACTCTGGCTGACTAAGTTTGCAGATGACTGCAAGCTGGGAGTCATTATTAACTCCCCAAGTGATGCAGATATCCTACAGAAAGGCCTAACTGAGACCAATGACTGGTGTTGAAACCACGGCCTTAAGCTTAATGCCAAAAAATATGTCATCATCCCCTTTGGTAAAAACTCAGTTCCTACTAATTACCACATTGATGGGAACCCACTGAACACTGAAGCCATTATAAGAGATCTGAGGACGCGGGTTGACAGCATCCTCTCCTTCGACCACCACATTGCCACTGTGGTCAGAAAGACCTTCTATGTGGCACATCTCATTACCAAGGGTTTTGCATCCAGGAAGAAAGAGGTCATCATCTCTCTCTATTCTTCCCTCATTAGACCAATCATAGAGTATAATGCCCCATTTGGTATGTACCTCACTAGACACATGCAACAGCTGGAGAGGCCACAGAAGTACCTCACAAAGAGGATCCTAGGCATTAAACACATGTCCTACATGGACAGATTCAAAGGACTCCAGCTATTCTCTGTCTCATATCGCCTACTTAAGAGGTGATCTTTGCTTGATTTACAAAGTCATGTCTGACCCAGCTCTGTTAGAAATGCTACATCTAAAGAAATCCAAATCCCTCCACACCACATGCTTCAGAGGCATCAACCGCATTACCACAATTAAAAGAACATGCTGGAGGGACAGGTTCCTCACCCAGAGACTGCCCATTCTTTGGAATAGACTTTCCATACATGTCAAGCAGAGCACCTCACTGTCCTTCTTCAAGAGAAATCTTGATGAGTGGATGAGTAATAGAAAGTTCACCCCGGGGATCACTCCAGTGGCTCTACTTGATAGAGGCACTGGGAACTAACGTCGGGCGGCATGATGCCAGGACACTTTTATGGGCTTGGCTTGTAAAGGCTCCAGGACCATTAGCTTAGTACACACCTATGAACCCAATATTTTTAGTATGGGAAGCCATGATTTGCCTGGACAGGTGCTAATGGACCGCACCAAAGCATGTATAAGCAAAAGCAGTTCTTGGATCAACCACAACTTATTCCCCACCACTGACTACAACCTGATCTACTCTACAAGACACAAGATGATCATGCATCTCTCAAATGGCATATCATGTTGAGGAAGCTTCACATCTACATGTTCAACCTCACTGATGCACTTGAAACAGTGTCCTGCTGTATCTCTGTATAACCCCTGCCTCAAAGTGCAGATGGTACACCTGTAAAAGTAGCACTATCAGATGCTGTCAATGTGTCCTGTGTGTCAGTGAGGTTTACCTTTAAAATGTCGACTGTACATAGTTGAACGCCAACACCACTGAACTGTTTCCGCGAAACCCGTACCGCCAAAACTTCACAAACACGAAAAAACATTGAATGTCGACATTTTCAACCACGCCACACCTACAAACAAGTGCTAACATAGGTCAAAAAAAGGGGGGAGAGATTTTGCGGTTCGGAACATTGGCATTGGAGGTTTTTAGAAGGTGCAGTTCAGAGTTCGCAGAAGCAGGCTCGGCATTCTGACCATCAACATTTTTAAGGTAAACCGTCAGTGATTGTATCCTGCATACCACCATCATCTTTGGTTACAGACAGTCAATGTTTCCTTGTAATCTCATATTACCTTCCTTATTAGCAAAGGATCCAGCCGCAATGTCACTGAGTCTGCTAAAAACAACCAAAGTGATAATGGCAAACACATCTGCACTAGAGGTAAGGCCACCAAATATGAATAAAAGTATTAAATACAATAGAAGAGCCTTCCATGTACACTTGTCAGCCTACCTTGATCACACATATATAACTGTAGAGGGCCCTGGAATGACATACAAAGACAAAATATTCAATTATATCATATGTTTAGGTAATGATAATAATTATAGTGATGCAAATTTTCGGCAAGACATGCTGTATACCTGCCACCTCATCATTATTCTTAACAGCATGGGCCTTACTTCTTGAAGGTACCGCATATACACAAGGAAGCAGTGAAAATAGCTTCTAAATTCAACTTCTAGTGTGCCTTATGTAACCTGAATGCACCAATCACTATAAAGGCATATCCATTTGTTATGTTGGAACACCCATTCCAGCACCTCCTTGGGGATCCCACATGTTGGACCATGTTTGCCAAGTGAGAGTGTTCATGAGCGGACTTGGTGATTCCCCCTCCCCTGTGACATATATGGCAGCCTCTCTGTTCCTAGTCTGTTGCCACAACATATATGGCAACCTCTCTGTTCCTAGTCTGTTGCCACAACATATATGGCAACCTCTCTGTTCCTAGTCTGTTGCCACATATTGTTATGCTTGTCTGTTACACTGTAGCACAGCAACAGTAGGCCTGCACTATGTGGCTGTAACGATTCTCCATCACTGCATTTACCCTTCAAATAATGTCCTTGCACACGTGGTCACACTGCTGCTTCTCTCTGCTGCATTCCAGAATAACCAGATAATGTTCTTTGAATTCCAGAAAGTATCATTTTCTTGCTTTTAGAACTTATCATGCCTCTGTCTCTGTTTTAATCACAAAGGCAGACTTCAGTTAAGAGGTCCAGCTTCAAAGTAGATAGACTCGGACAGACTACTACATACCTTTACATATAGCTGGTGTAGGTCTGGCTGAAAACAGTATAGTTTGTTTGCCTTCTTAAATATTGTTAGTGATGCTTTCTTCTGTAGTTTTTCATCGGTTGTAATTATTCACACACTGTTTGTAGCTAATAGCATATTTTTGGAAGTCTGTAGCATTCGTCGTATATTTAAAGGCAGAGAAGCCTAGGGAGTGTACAAGTCAATAAAACATATGTCCACCAGTCAGCCTGTTAATATAGTTCTCCTTCTGTTTGTCTGTTATTTAAGTACCAAGTTCATAAAGCCTAGGATATATATTTTCATTAACAATTCAGCTGATCAAACAGAGGAATACACAGCAATCTGTGATAATACAAGGTAAGCAATCCTTTTATAAGAACTTACATCACAGTTAAAATTAATAAGGATAAATTAAAAAGCTGCTACATTTAGAAAGAAAATCACTCTTTGTAAATTAGGTGATTTTTATATCTATAGTGACAAAGTTACATTGTGGAAGTTCTTGATAAATGTAATAGATAGTGACTCTGAGAATGTTAGTGAAAGAGACATGCCACCGAATCTAGGAAATGCCTGGCCTTTCATGAGTTGACTGAATCTGTGGCCTTGGCGTGTGTGTGTGTGTGTGTGTGTGTGTGTGTGTGTGTGTGTGTGTGTGTGTGTGTGTGTTGTGAATTGTGGCCCAAAAGAGTCCATTATAACTAGTTAATTTATTAAAGTTAAATTAAGACAGATGAGAATTGCTGTTGGGAATGACGTTTTTTTTTCTGATTGCTCATTCCATCTCCGTCAAAAAGTGAGTATCTCACAAAAAGACTAATTTTTGTGTGTGTGGGAAGATAGTGATTACTTTTGTAAGAAAGCAGATGTTCCAGTAAAGATGCAGCCTGTAGATACAGTTTGATAAAAAACTACCACACTGAAGCACTAAAGCATTCTTTGCTAAATACACAAGTAAAAGCAGTACACTAGTTGTTGCGTACAAGCCATATGGTATTGGTTCTTTTTGTCATGCACATTGTTTGCCAGGATAGAGTCTAGGTCCATAAGCATTATCGGATACTCCATTTTGTCAAGTGGTATAGCTGGAACCTGTGCAGAGATAATGTAGTTATTAAGCATATCTGCTTGGTCTGATAAAATGTAAAGTAGAATGCCACAGCTCCAGTCTCAAAGGTGCAATAATGGCAGATATTACTTTAAAGAATTATTTTTAAAAAAGGTGCATGCTCTTTCTTCAGTACTGTGAAGTGCATTATAAAATGTCACAGCTGCACTCCTGATCGTCCTTCATTAGGTATCTCTGAATAGCCATTGATTGTCATTATAAAACAGTACTGTGTTAGCTAATGTAAAATGCTTAATTATCAAGATTAAAGTAACAGTACATTTGTTATTTTTAATGCCTGCCTAGATCAGGACTGTTTTGTGAAAAGAGGGCAGATGGTAACCTTAATTTCCGCATCCAGAGCTTGTTCTGTAATATCCCTGTGTTCTGTTTCCCTGATATTTTTTTTCCTATAGACATGCATACATATTTAACAACTAGAAAGTGATCTCTGCCCCTTTGCCATAGGATGTGAAGGTTAAAATCTTGGCAGTAGAGAACCACACAGTTCAATCAGAAATACACATTTTTTGACCTTTCACTGCATGTCGGTTGGAAATGTTGCTTCACAAGTTCTCCAGAATGTAATCTCCCTGTCATCTCAGATGTCCAAGTGAGAACCGCCCTCAACAAAGCTAAAAACACAGCATCAATGGGACCTGACGGTATCCCAGGTTGCGTGCTACGTGAACTTCAAGAGGAGCTAAACCCGCACATAAAAATGCTATTTAACCTTAGCCTTACTACAGGATATGTACCTGAACACTGGCGTACAGCAACAGTGGTCCCACTCCACAAAGGGGGTACCTCTACAGACCCTGGGAACTACCACCCCATAAGTTAACCAGCCTGGTCTGCAAAGCTATGGAAAGAATCATTATGGAACTTATAAACAGAGACATAGGGGACCTATAGACACTTGACCCCACCCAGTTCAGCTTTGTAAAGGGCAGATCCTGCCTTTTGAACCTGGTTGACTTTTTCGAAACAGTCACTAGAGCCATTGATGAGGGCAAAGCAGTCCATACAGCCTACCTGGACTTGGCTAAGGCCTTCGACACAATACCCCACTCAGGCATCATAGATAAGCTCACCAGCTTAAATGTAAACCCTTATGTCACTAGATGGGTTGCAAACTGGCTAAAGGACAGAACCCATAATGTTAAAATCGCTGGAGCAATGTCAGACTCAAAGCCAGTCACAAGTGGTGTCCCACAGGGATCTGTCCTGGGACCCCTCTTGTTCGGCATTTATTTCTCAGATGTTAAAGCAAACATGGGAGGGTTGTGGCTGACAAAGTTCCCAGATGACTGCAAACTAGGCGCCATAGTCGATACACCAGCGGACACATACATCCTACAAAAGGCCTCACAGAAACGGACAACTGGTGCCGGACTCACGGCCTTAAACTAAATGCCAAAAATGTATAGTCATCCCTTTGGGAAAACAAAGTACCCACAAATTATCACATAGACAGCAACCCACTGAGTATGGAAAAAGTAATCAGAGACCTAGGGACCCAAGTCGACAGCGACCTCTCATTTGACACCCACGTTGCCAAAGTGGTTAGAAAAACATTCTACCTTGCACACCTCATGATGAAGGGATTCACATCCAGATCCAAGGATGTCATTGTACCCCTATACTCCTCCCTCATCAGACCCATGATTGAGTACAATGCCCCATTTGGTATGTACCTCACCCGGCATTTGCAACAGCTGGAGAGACCACAAAAGTACCTCACCAAGAGGATCAAGGGTCTCCAACATATGTCTTATTCTGCCAGACTAAGAAACTCCAACTCTATTCAGTAGCATACCACCTGCTCAGAGGTGATCTCTGCCTGACGTACAAGGCCATGTCCAATCAGGATCTGATGGACATGCTCCACCTCAAAAAATCCAAATCCATCAGGACCACGAGAGCTAAAGACTTAAACCTCGGCACAAGTATGAATAGGACATGCTTGAGGGATAGATTCATAACCCAGAGGCTTCCCATGCTTTGGAACAAGATCCCAGTTCATGTTAGGCAGAGCCCCTCACTGACTCTCTTCAAGAGAAATCTTGATGAGTGGATGGGAGATCGTAAGTTTACCCCAGGGGTCACATCTGTGTCACTGCTAGACAGGGGCACAGTAAACTAATTCTATTATATAAGGGGGCCTTCATTGTGTCACTACTAGACAGAGGCACAGTATTCTAAATCTATTCTGTGCATTTTTGTGCATTTTTGTACCATTTCATGGGGTGGCAAAAGCCACATCACTACGGCTAGGCTTACGAATGTCCCAGGGCAGATAGCCTAGTACTAAACTATGAAACTATGATCCTAACAATAACTGGTTCGTGCAGCTCAGTGAGATAACCAATCAAAGAAGATCTCAGCAGTAGCTAGGGCTTGAAGGGCATTAAGTTGACAAACATATCAACCAGACCATATGATTTCTTTGTAGCTGTTGATCTCTGCGATACAAACTCACCCAATAAATATGCACCGTAACAAGCTTTTTATTATAGGGGATCTAAAAGCAGGTGTAATATACTGCATATATGGGTTGGCTATTTTATATAAGTCTCCTTAGCAGCAGCCATCAGTAATCATTTAAAAAAAAATGCTGAGTGAGGAGAAACGGAACCTTATAAATATCCAGTTTGCAGGAGGTACATGAATCAGCATAACATATATTCTAAGAAAGTACCTGGAGGTACATGCTGATAATCCTAACAGAAGGAAGCAAAAGGAGTCAGTAATGGGAACATTGCGGGTGCTGCAAAGAGCACTTCTGGCAGACATCAAAGAGTGAAACAATACTAATTTCATGAACTTTAATCATAGTTTGACTTAGGAATGGGGTTCATTCCCATCATAGTATTAGAAAACCAAAAGATTTGGAGAAATTTAAAAAGGAAGCAATCTTGCTTCAAAAAATACTTTTGACAAAATTTGGGCTGTCACCCAGCAGCCCAGTAGCACCAGGTACCCCTACCATTCTGTAAGAGAAATGAGGTGCTGGAGGACCTGCATCCATATTGGCAGTACTCTGACAGTTATCGGTGTACACCTGACAGTGCTGGGAAACCTGCTGTGGTCAGACAAAATGTGTCCCATGCACATGATAACTTGTATGTTGGTTTGACCATCACTGCTTGCATCATTACACAGGAAGCATGCACTGAGTAATATACGTAAACTGCATTATGCTAATTATTGTTTCATCAATAATGCTGTTCATGTGCTTTATTGCTGACATAGCGCATATACAGATGCCTGCAAATTTAAGGAACAACATAGTCCTGTACTGCCAGATGACTGCATGAGCTTGCCTGTGGGACTGCTGGTGGTCAGACTTTACAATAGCAGTTGCTGCAGCAGATATCAAAAGGTGACTTTATAGCCAAGGTTTTTAAAGATTGTTGTTGCATGCACATGTGTATATTCATTTCATTTTTGGAGCCAGTGGGAGGATATAGCTGGAGTTGTGGTGTATTAGCAGCAGAAGGTTTACAAAAAGTCATGATGGAAAATTATCTTGTATATTTAAGTGCAACTATTAATGTATCATTTCCTTTTTGAAGTATCTAGGAATATACAAAGGGAGAATGTAGTTTAGTTTAAAGCAAAAGGTATGCAGACAGTTAGGATGCAATAGGAAAACTATCTCATGGTTAAGTCTGTGCATGTGTTTTATGGGGTCTATATAAGATTGTCGAAACAACATTACAGCGAATACCATTTCGATGACACATAAAAAGCAAAATTGTAAAACAGCAAAACCCCAGGTCACCCCTCACTAAATATTCCATCTCTGAGATCACACTACAGTGGAGTAAAGGGCAATATCACGGCTCAGGCGAAGCGATTTTTTTTTTCCCTAGTAAAACAATTGCTGACCTGAGCTTTCGCTGTTTAAGCATTTTGCTGTTTATGTGTCATTGAAACAGCATTTGCTGTAATGCGTGTCGACAATCTAATATAGACCCGTTTTACGGGTGTCTGGTGGATGATAAGCTGTGGTTCTAAAACTGCACTCAGCATTTCCTTCTGCTACTATACCAATGTAAATACTACATTAGTGTCCTTCTACAAACAATCTTACTATTTGGTGCAATTACCTTTGAACTCTGTTTGCACTCTTCTTCCGGTAGTGCAGTTCATAATGCATATGTACTACGCACAAGCAGCCTGCTTGGTGCACAGTAACACATCACGTTTGCATGTCTAATACTGCTAGTTTGTCATAGAATAAACATGTTCCCTGAAATTCTATGTACAATGGTCTTCTACATCACTGCCATATTTGTTAGTATTACACACACACACTGTTAGGCTTTGCACAGTGATGTAACAATTCACAGACCATGCACAAAGAAAAGTGTAATATATCTGAGAAGTGCACTATTGTATCAAACTGCCTGTATGGGGAGGCACACTGTAGTACATCATTTAATGGGCTACTGGTTATTACAAAACAAGAAATACTTCTTAGAGGTGGTGTATCTGTTGTTATGGATTGATTACATAAGAGTCATTTGAAACTATAGTATAAAGAAAGGTGTCAGCAAATTATAACTAGCACATAGTGTAGGAAGCACCTTGCTTATTCTTTGAATCTAGAAAAAAGATAATGTTAAACATCTTTTCATTTTAAGCGTCTTTCTGACATACAACTGGTGCTTAACATCTTGATAAGAACCTTTCAGCTTTAAGCTCTAATCTCATGCCAGAATATAACAGGAGCCACAAGAGACGTAGCTAGGGTAGGTACAAGGTGTTAGGGGGCATAATTAGAGATACCGATCAATTGGCATCAATTGAGGGGTGGGAGGATGACATAATGGTTAAGGTGTTTACCTTAAAGACACAAGGTGCAGGGTTTGATTCTCCCATGGAGTAACTGGCTAGGCTTCAAAAGGGCAGTTAGCCTAGTACTAACCTCTGAACCTATGGTAGTGCAGTACCAATACTCATTTCCATATGGGCATTTCTGAGTGCCATTATGGAAATGAATAACTGAAGTGTGTGGTACAAGGTGTTGTAAGTTACTTGCTGTAAATATGGCAAGTGGGCTACAACTGTAGAAAAGAATGATGACCTTTCTTTTCCTCCATTGAGGAATGCAGACGGGGAGATGGCTTGCTGCTTGCTCCAGGGTTGAGGAGTACTAGCTCCCCCTCAAACTCTTAGAGTTGAGGGCACCAGACTGAAGAGTGGTACTGGACAGTAAATAAACCTGCTACAGCTCTGGCCACAACAGAACAGAGAGAGGTGAGAAACTAAAATAGGTTTAGAAACTGTAAAAAAACACTGTTAATGTATGTAAGACACATACACACACACACACACACACATACACACACACCCAAAACAGCATGATGCAGTAAAGCTGCTTTTGCCAGATGTTTGTCTGTCTGTACTAAGTGTTTAAGGTCTTTCAAATCTATAAAGCACTTAGTGCTTCAACACTTTTTTCTGTAAATAATAGTAAAGTGGAACAGCTGAAGCTCCACTTATGACAAAGAATTATGATAGTCTCTCCAGTCATCTTACTTGTTATGCGTCCTCAACATGAATGTCAAAATTCACTTCTCAAGCTTTGCTTCACTCCACTCTCAAGGTGAATTTCTTGACATCTATGTCACAAGCACATAATAAGTTGGTTATGATTAGAGACCCAAAAATGACTAGTTTTTTGCTGTACAAATAAATAAATAAGATGCAGAGTCGTTCTTCAACAAAAGCAGCCGCCTTTAACTGTGATGATCATCCCAGGGGTAGGTGCTCCACTTCACTTGACCATTCAAGTCAAGAAACGTCATGTTAAACTTGCACTGTGAGGTCATCTCCGTGATTGTGCAATGTTCAAATGACAGGCAGAAAGCCTTCATGCTGAGTGAGAGACAGAGAGAGGATTGTAAATGCAAACATAAGGGTATGAGAGGACATGAATTTACACTCAAATAATTACAGTGCCCAACATTAATTATTTTGCTAAAGCAGTTTGTTAGCACTCTGAGTACCTCCTCACCAACAGAATCTTCCTTTAGGATTTGGCCCAGTAACCCACCTGCTTTGAAGACATTTGTGTTTTAGCACATTACGTCTTTTTTTTTTTTTTGTTTACTTCAGATCTTTGTTTGCCTATTGACCTCAGTCTGGCAAGCTTGTAACTCATTGCTGAGGTCCCCTTTTGGCCCCTTACCTAATCACCCTGCACAATCAACCCCCCCGTATATTTACTTTTTTGTGAATGGAGGCATCATGGGACACTGTTTGCTAAACTGATGAGTAGCTTTGGAAACAAGGGTAAGAAGTACATATTTTCTGCCAGTATTTATGGCTTTGTGATTTCTATGGTGCAACTTGGAATACTATAATAGGTTCATAGGTGTGTACTAGGCTAATGGCCCTGGAGCCTTTACAAGCCTAGCCCAAAAAACTGCCCAGGCACCATGTCACCTGATGTTAGTTCACAGTGCCTTTATCCAATAGGGCAACTGGAAGGATTCCTGGAGTGAACTTTCTGTTACCCATCCACTTGTCAAGATTTCTCTTGAAGAGGACCAGTGAGGTGCTCTGCTTGACATGAATGGGAAGCTTATTCCAGAGTATGGGCAGTCTTTAGGAGATGAACCTGTCCCTCCAACATGTTCTGTTAATTGTGGTAATGAGGTTGTGATCTCTGCAGCATGTGGTGGGGGATTGGGATTTCTTTAGGTGTAGCAT
Organism: Protopterus annectens; assembly: GCF_019279795.1. NCBI lineage: Eukaryota > Metazoa > Chordata > Ceratodontiformes > Protopteridae > Protopterus > Protopterus annectens. The sequence continues at coordinate 536,759,065 of NC_056749.1, read as the reverse complement.
TTCATGTAGGGCTGGGTAAGACATGGCTTTGTTAGTCAAGCAGAGATCACCTCTAAGTAGATGATAAGAGACTGAGAACAGCTGAAGTTTCTTGAGTCTGTCCATGTAGGACATGTTTAAGGCCTAGCATCCTTTTTGTGAGGTACTTTTGTGGCCTCTCCAGCTGTTGCAAGTGTCTGGTCAGGTACATCCCAAATGGAGCATTTTATTCGATGACTGGTCTAATGAGGGATGAGTAGAGAGGGATGATGACCTCTTTCTTCCTGGATGTGAAACCTTTGGTTATAAGATGTGCCATGTAGAAGGACTTTCTGACCACAGTGGCAATGTGGTGGTTGAAGGTGAGGTGGTTGTTGACCTGGGTGCCCAGTTCTCTTATGCCCCTTCAATGTTCAGTGGGCTTCCATCAATGGGGTAATTCATGGGAACTGAGTTTTTTTCCAAAGGGAATTTTAATGCATTTTTTGGTGTTAATCTTAAGGCCATGGTTCTGACACCAGTCATTGGTCTCAGAGAGGCCCTTTTGTAGGATGTCTGCATCACTTGGAAGTCCTTCTGTGTTGGCCTGGACTTCTGAGAAGTAGATGCCAAACAGGAGATGGCCCAGGACTGAGCCCTGTGGGACTCCACTCATGACTGATCACAGTCTGACTTGGAATCCTTAACTTTCTGTGGGTCCTGTCTGTGAGCCAATTTGCAACCCACCTAGTGATGTAAGGATTGATGCCTAGTTTGGTGAGTTTATCAATGATACCTGAGTGGAGAATGGTATCAAAGGCCTTGGCCAGGTTGAGGTAGACTGTATGCACTGCTGTATCCTCATCCACAGCCTTGGTGAATGCCTCGAAGAAGTCAACCAGGTTCAGCAGGCAGGATTTACCCTTGACAAAGCCAAACTGTGTGGAGTCAAGAGTTTGGAGATTGCCTATATCATTGTTAAGCCAGTCCATGATTATGTGCTCCATAGCTTTGCATACCAGACTCATCAGGCTAATGGGGCAATAGTTCCCAGGGTCTGTAGTTGCTCCTCCTTTATGGAGCAGGATGACTGTAGCAGTGCACCATTCATTAGGGCATAGCCTGAGGTAAGACTGTGATTAAACAGGGCACACAGATGTGGCGCCAGTTCATTTTGTAGCTCATGTAGGATGCACCCAGGGATATTATCAGGTTCCATGGATGCTGTATTCTTGGCTTTGGACAATGCAGCTTTTACCTGTGTGACAGAAATGGTGGGTACCAAGCTTTCTTCTGGTATTGTGATAGGGCCCTGGGGGGGGGGGGGTAAAGTTGGCACTGAATCTGTATGTTGGATATATCTGTTGGCTCAGTATATGAGGTACCATTGTGCAATACCTCAGAGAAATCTGGGTATTGCCTTTGAGGATTTTGATATAGCTATAGAAGGCTTTATGGCTGTTTTTGGTGTCAGCCTCAATTCTGCCTTCATAGCTGGTTTAGAGGATTTGATAAGAGATCTCAGCTTTTTGTTGAGAATGATAAGGGAGGTTTTCCAGTCTTGTGACTTCATTTATTTCTGCAACAGATTCTTCCTTCTGTTGTAGCGTTTATTGATGGCTGGGAACCACCAGATTGGTTTCCTTTTTTTGGAGGAGAGCATCTTAGTTCTATTTGGTATGACAAGGTCCATGCATTTGTGTACATGCTCGTACAGTGCATTGTTGTATGATTTGGTAGTCATGCAGCTATTTTCCATTGGCATGGGTGCCGAGAAGTTAGCCACCTCTGTTTTTAGTAGCTCAAAGTTGGCTTTAGAGAAGTTTTTCAGGCTGGTCACCTTAGTGGGGGGTGTAGGTGAGATGGAGATTTCCATGGTGATCAGTTTGTGGTCAGATTTAACCAGGGAGGAATTGACTATAGGTGTGGAGCAATGGTCTCCCATGTTGGTGATAACCAGCACAAGGATGCTGCTTCTTCTAGTGGGGATAAGAATGAGCTGGTCCAGGGCATTGGAATTGATAAATTCCAGAAAGCGTTGTGCCTGTACATTGGTATGTGAATAGTTTTACCAGTTGATGAAAGGATAGTTGAAGTCACCCAATATGAGAGTATTAGGTTGGACCTTGATAGATTCCAGGGTGCTTAGGAACTTGGAGTGAGATTCTAGAGACATATTTGGGGTTCTGTAGCAGGCTATGACTTGCATCGCCATCTTACCCAATGTTAGTTGTACCTGAAGTATCTCAGATGCATTGTGCTGAGCTACCAGTCTAGAGGTGTGCGCATCCTTTAAGAATACAGAGACACCACCGCCTTTGGAGCTTCCAGACGTATTCTGGGGCCAAAAGGTATGGAATGAGTTGCAGCCTGGCAGTGCAGTGTTGCTTTCTGCCTCTTTAAACCAGGCCTCCATTACAGCACAGATGTCGACATTCTCCATTTTGAGGAGAGCTTCGACTGAGTGCATCTTGAGATTTAGACTTCTATCATTGAGCAGCATGACCCTCAGATTGCATGTGTTTGTAGCTGTTACGGTAGAATTTTGGTCTTTGGAACACTGCCTAAAAAGGCACTATAGGGGTGGCAAGAGCCTTAGCCAGTACCCAGAATCCTAGGGGTGACAGATGCAGGCCATCTCTGGCAAAGCATCAAGGTCTGTTGATCATGTCATCCCAGGCAGACAGATACTGGATCCCCTTAGAATGACACCAGAAACAGCCAATTGTTGAAGTTAATCATTTTCTGCTCATACTGTGGTATCATTCTGGGTGATGGTAGAATACTGCTCAGAGCAAGTGTCATACCTGTCTGGGCCACATAATCCGAGAGTTCCATCACATCTCTCTTCATGTAGTCCAGGGAGGTACATCTCATGTCATTCACACCCACATGGACAATGACTGAGTCATATTTGTACTTGTTGTATAGTGTCCTGAGTGCATGTGTTATGTGGCGGATCCTGGCACCTGATAGACAACTGACTGCCACCTTCTCCTTGTTCAGCCTAGTGAGTGGGACATCAGTGTGCCTTACAATTGAGTCTCCTATGATTAGTACATTGGGCAAAGTGTTTTTGCCTTAAGGGCTTGGGTTGAGGGGCACATTGTGGTGGTGAGCTATGTGTTCTGGGATTGGTGTTGTGTTGTGGTGGTCGAGTATGTTTCTGTCTCAGGGTCCCTGTTGTTTGAGTAAATTTTTATTGAGATCCTCCACCAAGGTGGGTGTATGGTTTGTGTTTCTATGTGTGGGTTGTGATGGTTGGTATTTTGGAGGGCTGTGTGTTCTATGTAGTGAGTTGCAGGTGTTGACCTTCTCCTCTTGACCAGCTAGTCCGGTCTTGGTTGGAGTGTGCACTGTTTCCAGTTTAGTAATATAAGTGCATCTCTCACAGGTATGTGTGTTAGGAGGTAAGAGGAGACGGTGTCTCTGTACATTAGACAGTTGCCACACTGTCTCAGAATGCCCAAGTGCACCAGGTTAGCAGGAGAAAGCACATGAAATTGCCCTACAATCATACCAGGACGGGTGGTCATAATCAATAAGTAGTGAAGTAGTGGTGCTGTAATGTGTTTCAACTTGTCTATGTGGACTGGGCTATCAAAGGTGAAATTTGTGATCAGACGTCGCGGCTGCAGCTGCTTGGTGGGAATTGGCTGGATGAAAGTAACTGACCCTGTTGACATTCACTCAGTTTAAAAGGTCGCAGTCTGGCTTTGCAGAACTAGTGTGCATTTCTGAGAAGAAAGATGGACTACTTAACTGGAGATTACAACTGATATGCACAGAGAGAGACTAGGCATAATTGCTGTGGTTGTCCTCTGTGGAGGAAAATGACTAGCCGCTTGCTGCTGTTTGCTTATAATTTTGACTTTGTAAGGCTAATGTGGTTATGTGAAGCAATGTGTAATATTTTAATTACTGGCAACTATTAGTTTGGAAAATTCATTACTCAGTCATCCTGTTTTATCATGATCAGACATTTGTATTGCACATGGAAGTGGCTACTGCTTGGTGAGGTTTGTCTGACTGTACTGGCCCTGTTGACACTTGTTCATTTTAACAGGTATTTCTTATTTTTGAGAGATAAATGCATCACAGAATACCCAGACCTGTACTGCTGGGGGCTGGGGGACCCCACACACCAAGGCTGTATAAGTATATTTTGACATGAGCTTAGTAATCAGCTCTGTCCTGAACCCCCAGCCTAGTTTAAAATCAGTCTTGTGTATAGGTGCACACAGAAGGTCACTTACTTGTGTGTGGGGGATGGGGGATTTGTCGTTAATTCTTTAATATTTCCCCCAAACCTCAGAGGTGACTATATCTTGTGTTGGACTGAGAAAAGCGTGGGCATTATTTTTTTAACTTTCCTTACAAACACCAGAGGGTTAGTGTAGGTTATACAGGAACATTGTTCTGTCTGGAAATAACATGATTTTTTTTTTATTTCCTTCACAATCAAACAGAGAAGCCTTGGTGAGTTAGGGTGTGTTGAAAGGACACAGGGAAAAAGCAAAGTTGAAAAGTAAGACTGAATTTCTTTCCTTAATGAGGTGCAATGCTGGAGTACATTTTCTATTACCCATCCTTATTTACAAGTTGCATTTGAATATGGACAGATGAGATTTGTTTTATTTGTATGGGTAGTCTGTTCTGGAACAGTGGTAGCCTCTGCGATATATAACCATCTGTCCACAACATTCAGTTTAGATACCTGGACTGAGTATTTCCGATGCCATTTGATTTGCTGATGTTCAGTAGGTCCATCTGTATTAGGTGGGAGGATGCCTTGTATGCCAGACACATCACCTCTAAGCACTCTGTAGGATACTAAGTATAGTAATAAATCTTTGAGGTGGTCCATGCAAGCCCTATTGTTTAGGACTTGTATCCTTTTAGTAAGGTATCTCTGAAGTTATTTCAATTGATGCATGGGGCTGGACAGATACATGCCAAAGTGGGCATTATACAAAATGATTGACCTAATGAGAGCTTTGTAAAGGGGGACAACAACATCTCTAGATCTATTCACAATCAATTTATTTATAAGCTGTGCAATACAGAAAGACTTTCTTATTACTCTGGGCACATGTTGGCCAAAAGTTAGGTCATTGTACACACAAGTTCCCAAATGTCAAACAATTGGGTCAGTTCTCAGAGGGCATTGTCATAATTTTGACAACAGTTATTATTTGGGACAAACTTCCTGCATGATGGTTAAGTCATTTGGGGATTCAATAACTGCTCCTAGCTTGCAGTCATCTCAAACTTAGCCGGCCAAAGCCCTTTGGTATTTCCTTTTACTTTTGAGATGTATATGCCAAACAGAAAAAGTCTCAGCACCAAACCCTGGGGGACTCCATTGGTGACTGGTCTCTTCCCCTATTTTGATCTACTACATCCTATGAGCAAGTTGGCAATTCAGCTAGTGATGCAAGTGTTTGCTCCTACATTATTCATCTTTTGTACTCCACCTGAGTAGGGGATTGTGTCAAAAGGCTTGGCCAGGTCAAGTTAATGTGGTGTGAACTGTGTTACCTTCATCCATTGCTTTGGTAACAAGAGTAAAGCTTAAAATGTGCCCATGATTTTGAGCCTTTCACACTTTCCTCTGGGTTGTTTTCATGTTTACATGTATGCATTCTTTGATTCACTTTCCTGATTGTATTAAATTATATTCCCTGTATAATACAGCACCAGCTGTTAGAATGTGTTTTAAATTTGTAGTTTTGAACAGTCTTCTAGTAATCAATGAAACCAAATTTATGAACCAATAATGACAAAACTACCCATTTCAGAAAATTTCAGCCATAAAAGGCCACTCAAACTTCTGTCATTGCAATCCATCAATATCAGTAAATATGCAAAATCTCTGCAGAAGTCAGTCATCTAAATAATTCCACATTAAAGGGATCTCTAACTAATGAAGAGGTTGCTGCTAGAAAAAAACTTTCTGTTTCATTGTTTCATCTACAAATAAAGTGGCTGTTGCCTTGAAGAATAAATTGCCTATGTTACATTAAAAAATGATAAGCTAGTAATATTGCAATAGGGAATGGATGGCAAACTGATAACAGATTCATGGTAACTCCTCCAAAGGAGGACATTCACAGAATTGCAGCATCATCCCTTTAAAGTACAACACAGCACAGTATCAGCGCTCCATCTGCATACTGTAGGAGTAGAACCCACAGCCTTCCGCATCAAAAGTAAGGCTACTACCTGCTGTGTTACTAACAATGCAAACAGACTGGGGATAAAGAGCACTACACTTCTCTTCCTCTGAAGCTCTCAGTTCCTTGTAAATTTTTTTTTTTTTTTATTTATTTTACATTTATTTACCAGGAAAGTCTGACTTGGAATGAAGCCAATTTTCAACAGAGGCCCAGGGAGAAATGCATCAGACACATGTCTTTATAACATGGGAGAAAAACAGATCACCCAGAGGAAACCCACACAAACACAAGGAGGACATACAGACTCCCCACAGAAGGCACCCCAGCTGAGAATTGAACCAGAGAACCTCTTGCTGTGAGGCAACACTACCACTGCACCATTGCACTATCCGCTTGACAAAACTCAATCTCTCACTTTCACAGCAGAAGAAATCTGGAAAAAAGCCAAAATTTATTTGGGGGGGGGGCAAAGGCCCAAAACCAGGGACACATTTTAAATATTGCTTGTATAATCTTAGTGTTGTGTTACCATGTATTTCGTAAAAAGATAGGAAGACTGAAATTTAAAGGGCTATCGTTATTTAGTAAATTCCCTTCTCACTGATTTGCCAGACAACCACAAATTTTGGGACAAATATTCTGTAAAAATCTAGACAGTTGAGAGTTAACTGAACTCCCTGAATCACAAGTGGTGGTATGAGTAGAGAATGCAGGCCCTTGTTCCTAAGGTACAAGGTTTGAGCCTGGGTAATTCTAACCACCAGCCATAAGTAACTAGGACATTTCATACACAGTTGTAAAGCATTTTACCAAATTTCATTTAGCCATTGACCATTCCTTAGAATTTTGTGTTTCAGATAGTGTTTTAGAGGTGTCATAAGACAATAAGTAAATTTTAGGTCTTTATGGTCTATGGTTGATTTCAGGTGAGAGGTAAAATCTAATGTATCTTACCAATAAGTTCCATAAACACAGTGAAATATATGTCAGTATAGCTACTGAAACTGGCACAAAGTAATAAAATGAGAGCTTTATGTCTGTTAGAATATAGATTTGCATAAATGTAGCACACTGGGCAGATTTCATGAAATGACATTTCCAATAAATGTCACACCTCAGGCAGGTCCCTTGAAGTGTCATCCTGGAGTGGTTTAATAATGATTTGATTTTACTATGAGATCACAGTTATGCAAGGTCTGTTTCACTTTTAATAGGTGTTTTCTCTTTCCCACCAACTTTGTGTAACTGAGGAATTAGGATATATAAGCAACAGTTATATGGGAGGGGGGTAAAGTTCCTCACACTGGGGTGCAGGAGAGTCTGATCTCTTCAAAAAAATGTTTTACTGATATTACCTGAATGTCCAAAAAAGAACCATATTTCTATGCACTTTTGTTTTTAAATTCTTCATGTTAGCGTGCAAAGCATGCATGAGACCTCCGTTGGGTCAACTGTGTTTAAAAGTATACTTCCATCCCACGCACTTATGTTTTTAAATTCTTCACATTAGAGTGCAAAGCATGCATGAGTCCTCTATAGGGTCCTCCTCCCTCCACAGCTGTAAAAGTGGGGGGGGGCACTCTTTCCCCCTCACCCTATGGTTCCGGCACCTATGCTGGGGGCCTAGCAGTCCCCAGACCCCTGCACACTACAGTTATTACTCTGTAGTCTTGGTCAGTTAGGGAGTACTGAAAGGATGCAAGAAAAATCAAAGTTTAAAAAGTATGATTAAATTTATATCTTTGATCACGGTCTTTGTTCAGCCAATCATTGGATGAAAAGGTTATTTAAAAAGCTCTGAGATGCACCTCAGAGTATCTAGAACCCTCATGGCTTATGGGGACCTTGAGGACCCCCCACACCCCTGTCTTAATGCAGATGTTTCTTTATTCATAGTTATTACAGTACAGTCTTGTTTAGATGTTGAATAAGTGATTAAATACAGAAAAAAATAAGACAAACTGTGAAATAAAAGTAAGAAAACGGTAATCTGCGCTGTGTGAGTATGGAGCCTTTTCACCTAGGGCACCAGTTTACCTACGGTCGACCCTGATTGAATACCATTAGCTTGCTCTCACAGTATTTGTGTTGTGATTGTTTAGTATTTCCTGTGTAGAAGTACACAAGGTTTATCATCTATATGAACTCATTTATCCTATGTGCATTGATATCTGAATAGCAGAAACTGTATTTGATGATGAAATGTATCTAATGTTGCAAATGCTTAATATCCTGCTAGGTCAGGGTCTACAAAATATGTGCATACTAAGATATAATAGTTAATAAACTGTAATTTAGAGGGCCACTATGTCATTGTGTTAGTTTTGCACATATACCAGTGTATATATATGCTCATGTGTTAGTTTTTTGATATATACTTGGTTAAAAAAGCTAAATGCCATCTGGTAAACTGAAATGTGTCATAGTTTCCTTTCTGTTCACTGACTACCAGTACGTCACGTAAGCTCATTATACCTTCAACATCCACCACTTATCCAAAAGTTTCCTGCCAAGCAGTGTGAATATGTCATGTACTTCTGACCTGGCAGAGAATAAAATGTATGTTAAGGGTAAGGGAAAAGTGTACATACATTTTGAAAGTTTTATTCAAATGTATTGATGCTAGACCGGATAGCATACAATCTAAAGTTTTATAAATTGTAGTGATTAATGTCTCAGCAATAGTTTTGACAACACTCCATAGACTAACTCTAACTATAAAACATAATAGGTGCCATTTTTTTTTAGAGAAATGACTACACACAGCATACTGAAGCTGTAAGATAATCTCATCTTGTTGCTGAATACTGTACTGTTCCACAAGCACGTGTTACACCAGGATCCACTACAATAATTCAGCTCCAAAACTACTGAGAGCAAAGTTTGTGATATTAAACAATCAAGAACTACCTCACAAGCCATCGCAGAGTACAAAATGCAAATTATCTTTATGGCAGAGGCAACCCCCCACCTTCATGTTTCATGGGAGGGACTTTGCCCTCCATGTCCCCTTTAATTAAATCTACCAACATCACAAGCTGCACTATTATGAGATAAGAAGAAGTGCTTTGCAAGGGTGAACACGATGGTCAGATAAAGTGTGATCTGGCAGCCTACTAAGAAACGCAGTCAGGGAGAGGTAACATGAAAGGAACGGGAGCGCTGAACTAATACCTGACCACAAGATGTTAACCCTTTGAATAGAAGGGATCATACAATGATCGTTTACATGCTCTTTAAAGGATGATTATATTATTTTAACCGTAGCTGCAATCAGTATATTAGACTTGTATTATTTTTTCGTGATCTCCTTTTTCGGCTTGATGCATATGGCCCACTGGATTTGTGAACTATCTGCCTTGCTACTATGGTGTCCAGTAGAGTGTGGAAACATGGAAAAATTCCACATAAGAATTTGAAAATATGTAGAGATAAGTGCACAAGTATATAGTATATTTAGCAGATGCATTCAATGAGTTGATTTATTTATTTATTTGACAGTCCCATCCTAGATTTTTGGAATAATATTACTATTGGTTGCACACAGAAATTGTCAAGATACAGTCCATTTAAAAATGTGGTCATACATACTTTACATCAAAATGCTATTTCCTTGAATCACTGAATAGAAACTGATTGAAAAAGAGAAACATTTTCTTTTCTGATCAGTTAATAAAAAAAAAAAAAAAAAACTCTATACCAACTTGCAGTAATCTGTGTGCATAGTGGCAATGTTAGGGAAAGGATGATTATTATCCTAATATGTAGGGCTTGGATTACATTTAGGGGTAGGATTAACACACATGAGAAGAGTGGACAGATAGACTACTGAGCCCTGAATAATTTTTCACTCCCACTCTGGCATGTGCATCATGAGATTCTTGTACTGTTGTGCCCCTGAATGACCTTTCACACCCTGGTGCATAAATTACAAGGCTCATCCAGATGATGTCCTGGAGGCTGCTGTTGAGCGGTCCAATTTTGTGAAGCAGTCCCTTCAATCATCCAATCATGGATCTGCTTTCATCATGCAGGAAACTCTACTGCTATAAAAGACCCCCGATGCTTGTTGACTTGCAGGCCCCAAAAAGGAGTGTTTAATGTATTATTCCATACCAAGTACCACATTTCAAAGAATATACATTGACATTTGGTTTTCTTCTGAAATATGACAGGGTCATGTCTGTGGGATCACATCATTATAGATTTTTTTAAGACTGCACTAGTCCCTGTGTGTGCCACTCCCAAAAGAGTATTGCCTTTGACATTGAAATTGTACTCCTAAGAAATTCACCCAGTCCACATCTGATGAATGCTGTTATATAGCCATACCCATGGGATCTAATGTACGAATGCGCATCTGTAGGTACCAGTGCCTGTGTCACTCCCTAACTCTACAGATTTAATGAAGATTAGCCTGTTACTCCCTAACACTATAGATATAACGATGTTTGGTGTGTTACTCCCTAACACTACAGATCTAATGATGATTAGATTGTTACTCCCTAATTTTTTAATTTCTCTAAATCTTTTGGGTTTCTAATACCATTACAGGAATGGACCCCATTCCTAAGTCAAAGTATGATTAAAGTTCATGAAATTAGTATTGTTTCAATCTTTGTCAGCCAGAAGTGCTCTTTGCAGCACCCGCAATGTATCCAGTAATGACTCCTTCTGCAATTTGTACAGTTACATGTATTGGTAACATATCTAAATATGATTGTAGATTTATTTTTTAAAAGACCCATTGCTCCTACTACTATTGGAACTATCTGGGTATTTTTCTTCCAAATTGCTCCCATTTCTGCCTGCAAATCCTGATATTTTATGACTTTGTGTCTCTCTGTATGCAAGACACTGTAGTCACTGGGTGTAGCGATTTCAATGATCAATGCTACTTTTGTCTTCTTTTCATGGACCACTATATCTGATTTTCTTGCATCTATCTTTTGGAACTGTTCTTAATGGGTGATCCTATGTGATGTAGACTTTATTATTTTCTATGATGCTTTGTGGCTCATGCTTCCAGTGTTTTTCAGCTACTTCAGTATTATTATTATGTTTGCACAATCCCCAGTGCAACAGTCTTGCCACATTGTCTTTCAGTATACAGTCCTTCTGCCATTAGTATTTCACAACCAGCAACACGGTGTACAACTGCTTCCAGTTCTGTTTTACAAAACCTACATTTGTCTGTTCCTCTCACATGTTCAATGGACTTTGTAAACCAATGTTTATGTAGCCCACAATCTTGGGTTGCCAATATTAACCTTTCATTCTTTGGTTTGAATTCACCTCTCCTTAACCATTCCTGCATTTGATCCTGATCAACATGAGGATGTTCCAGAAGTTTTCTATACTTGCAACTATATTTATGCATTTTCCAAATTTCTTGCCTTCTCATCTGATCCTTCACATTATATTCTTTCTTTTGTTTTTTGGCACATTCAGTTGCTGCCAGACTTTTATCTATTTCTGGTTTGATTTCCATTGGTGTGTGACACTGATATGCTTCTGCTAGAGTAAGAGGGGAAGTCATCTTAGATTTATTCTCCTCATGTTTCAAAACTTTCACCATGTTTGGGTCTTGTGAGGTCAGCAGATATGTATGCAGTCCCATGATTGCAGATCTATACATGCAATCAATTTCAATGAGGCCCATACCTCCTTCGAAACAGCGAATATATAATCTTGGTATGCACTGAGTTTTATAAATCATTTCATAAGCATGAAGCATCCTTCATTTTTGCAATAGTACAAGAGTATGGGGAATCACCTGAGTTGTGTTTACTTTTGGATACTTCTACCAATCCTTTATTGGTGGATCTTAGCTGATGGCTATTGGCGTAATGGTTGATTAGGCCATCTAGGACTGGGGTTTTGTTGGGATAATAGAGAATTTGGTGAGCTAGGGTGAGCTGATTTAGGGTAAGTAAGTTAGGAATTCCTTCCAGAACAGTTTGTGAAGGGCTAGACAATGGTGAGATCTGTAGGAAGAGACAGTAGCAAATTTAGCCATCTTGTTGTAACATGTGGATAGTTTATTTAGATCACCTTTTTTAGGTTAACCAGGATGGGAGAAGCATAGAGAAGAGTAAGTAGGTTCTTGCTATGGTCGTTTGGAGGTCAGGTAGTTTTTACATCTGTAGATTGTGCCTATTTTTTTTGCACCTTAGTTATGGTTTGAGCTGTGTGCTTGTCGAATTTCATGTTTTGGTCAATGATAACACCTAGTAGGTTGGTATATGCCACTGGTGTGATATGTGTGTTGTCTGAGGCGATAATTGTGAAAGGAGGAATGGGGTCTATAGCTTTGGAGTGATGAAAGAGTATAAGCTGGGTTTTTTTGGAGTTGAGTATTAATTGGAAGTCTGATAACCAGGTTTCAATTACAGTAAAGGATTCAAGTTATTTTCTGTAGAGGTTGGAGAGAGGGGCTGGAGCAGATTAGGGCAGAGTCATCGACGTATTGTACTAAGCTTGCACGAAGGTTTGCTTTATGGAGGTTATTTGGTTTGTGAATAATGTTATATCACATTACTGTCCCAAACTGATGATTTCTTGGTGCTGCAGCTTTCCTGCTTTTGCTTTGTGGGAGCCAAATTATAGCCATGACCTAATCTGTTAAGCAAACAGCTTAATGGGTTAAGGGCAAGGCAAAAGAGCAGCGTTGACAGTAACCCTGTAATACTCTTATTTGGATTTTTATCCCTGGAATAATAATTTGTCCTCTATCATGGCTTAACTGCAAAGTTGTTTGCCACTGTTTCATGGTCACTGTGATGTAGTTTATCAGTGTAGGGTGTATCGTATACATTTTTAAGCACTGTTTTATCCATGAATGTGGGCTACTGTCAAATGCTTTTTTGCAGTCTATCCATGCCATGATTAGATTCATCCCCTTTTTACAGTTCTCCACTATGACTTTATTTAACAACAAATGATCCTTTGTTCCATTTGACTTTCTTTCATTATCCTTTAATCTTATTTCCATAATTGAACTTTATTCTAAATGACTATAAACTCTGTTGGCATCAATTCCAGTGTATAGTTTATAAGTTGTTGGAAGGTAAGTTATTGGCCTATAGTTTTTTGGGTAGTTTGCAGGTCAGGAGCATTGATTTTCCTGTTGTTAGCCAGGCTGGTGTCTGTTTGGACTGCATATAAATAGTTCTTAATCAAGGCTAAATCTTCGTGCAAAGATGTTAATACTTTTAGCCAGAAGTTGGATACCACATCTGGGCCTGGGGTTTTCCAATTAGAGGCTTTTCTTAACTTTATTTCAATCTGTCTGGAAGTTACTTCATCCCATTTCATATCCTGTACATCTGAACTTCTTATTCTTTCTTTTAGTTCTTCTATCCATTTAGCATTTTTATGTTCCACAGGCTCTTCATAAATATTTCTCCAAAATGTATACATTTCTTCTTTTTTTTTTGGTGGTCTTTCAATTCCTTTTATCTTGTTTCCAAATTCTCTATGAAGCTTTTTTGGGTCATCAATAAATTGCTTATTTCATGCTTTTCCTTTATATTTATCTGTGTACCTTCTAAGCTTTTCTGCCTGTGCTGATATTTTTAGTTTATTTGCAATAGCGTATGATAAATCCTGATCCGTTATAATACCGTGCATTGTTTTTATCATGACTATCTTTCTGAGTATTTTTGTTGATCTGTTCCCTCTTCTATACTCTTCTAACAGTGACACTTCTTGTTTAATTGCTTTATTGTTTTCTCTATTCAATACTTCCATAATGGAATTTGATTTCTCCCAGTCCTTTCCCTTACTACCTTGTGTTCTTGTGGTAGGACTTTATCTGTTATTAATTTGGCTGCACAGTAATGTATCCTATTTATTTCTGTTATATCAAATGAATCTCCATGGACAGTCCTAATTACTGTGTTCATTTGATTTGTCAGACTTCTAAAATTTTGGGTTTTATTGACCTTCAGCAGTCTATTTCTTTCATTGATCTTAGTATGTCTCTCCATTTCTATTAAATCAAGCAACTCTTCTCTTACATCATTTTCTTCTAAACTAAGGGCACATTCTTTATTTGCTATTTCCTGTGGGCATTCTATAGAAAGTTCCAGAGCTTTTTCCTGTTCCACGTTCTCTTCAGTTTCACCATGTCATCCGTTGCTCTTTCATATGGGAACTCACTGGTCTATCACTCCACGACATTGACTGTGTCAGAGTTGTCACAGTTTCCTGTTCTTTCCCGTGCTGTATACCTCCAACTGCACCTTAGTACTGGTTTCCTGTGGGAGACTCCAAACTATCTTCATATGTCAACTGATTAGATGCTTCCTGTTCTACTGGTTTCTCCTTAATCTGGGTGTCCATTGCTCTTTCCTGTTGTGTTGTTGTCTGAGTTAAATTTTCTACACTAAATCCTTCACTTTGTAGGTAATCTATAATCTCAGTTTCTATTTTTTTTACTTCATTACTAATCCTCTTTTCTACTTTTCCTTCTTGTTTTCATATTTTTTGGATTGTAAAATGTCCCATACCTGGATGTCTTTGCCTGTATTTCTCTTCAAATATCTTTGGTGCTGCCCTTTTTGCATTGATTAGTTTTGCTTTCTCCTTTGCATAAATATTGCACCATATTAAATCTCCTTTTCTTTCCCATGTCCATATTTTTTCTTCAGATGTCTCCTGCTCCTGTTATTTATCATTACTTTGGGGACTAGTTATTCCATCATGCTGTGATATGACTTGTGTTAGACTTTCTGCACTGAATTGTTCACTTTGCAAATATTCCATAACTTCAGCTTCTATTTTTTAACTTCTGCTTGACTAGTCTTCTGTTCTACATTCCCTCTTTGTGATCTTATTTTTTTGTGTGTGTGAAATTTTCCATATCTGGATACCTTTGCCTATACTACTGTTCAAATATCTTTGGGGCTGCCTTTTAGTGTTGATTAATTTGGCTTTCTCATTTGCATAAATATTGCACCATATCAGATCTCTCTTTCTGTCCCATGTCTATACTTCTTTTTTATATCCTTCAAATGTCTCTAAATTTTGTTCTTTAAATTTTCACACTTCCTCAGTCATTTCTTTTTCCAAATGGCACAAGGTTTCTTGGTCTATATAGTGTTTTTCATGGAACTGTTGTATTAAGAAACACAAATTTGTATTTGAAGCATCTGACAGTTTTTCTTGTGGAAGTATTTTTCTTCTAATTCCTCTCAATCATTTCATATATCTTTTGTCTGGAAATTCTGGGCTTTTTGCATAATACTAACAATACATAATTTCTTTTTTATCCTCAATAGTCCACTTTATCATCTTTATGGCTCTTCTTTGGCCTATCAGTTTTTGTGATTTTTGTGGACTGCTACTTCCTTCTTCAAAAGGGAGGCCATCCTCCCCCTGGGCCTGGCCTGGCCCCATTGTAGGAATGTTTCTGTATTTTGAGGATTCTACACTGTTTTTTCCAGTCCTGGCACCAGTGTGCCTAATGGGATTGGGCGCTTTTGTATCATGGGTCTTGTGCACCCAGCTATTTTTTTTTTGTTTTTGACCTACTTCTGTCCATGATATATGCTACATAAATACAGTCTATATATCAGTGTCGCCTTGGTGAGATTTTGTGAAAACAGGGTCCACCTCATGAAGGTACTCACCAAGACTAGTGGATGAATTCAATTTCAGCACTACTACTCTCTTTTCTTGCTGACTTTTCAATTTTCCATTTGGACCCCCTTTCATCTCTCCATTTGGACCCCACTTTTATAGATCTAATGATTATTAGGAAGATTCTAGATGTACTACTTTGAGAAGAACAGATGCTAGTCAAAAGCAGCATCTGTGTCTCTCATACTAACTCCTCCTCTTGTGATGCTCTCATGCTTATGAAACACAGCTTGGACTATATTAAAACCCCTATCATTTCTATAAAGATGCTCATGTAATAGGTTCTGTGGAAGAAGACTGAGGAAGTTTGAATGATGCCAGCCTTACAGCCAGTCATTTAAGATGTCACCAAGACATTCTGAAGTGTGGAGCCACCCTGAGTCTTCCAATTTGGCACACAGCATTGCATGATTGGCTACAGCAACTCAACAAAAATCTTTTGGTGACTCCTATGTGATCTATTTGCTTCATCTCAGATCCGAGAGACCAAACTATATTGCAACCTTTAGTACCTGGCAAGGTGAACAAGTGTTTGAACAGGACTAGCAACAGATTGTACTCCTTTGCTTAGGGCCCTTAGTTGTTTATTGCACATAATCCAATACTATTCACACTTGATTAGGAAGGCTATGAAAGGCTATGAATAAGCTAGAGGACAAGCTCATGTATATGCTCAAGGAGTTCTTTCCTAAGAATGCCTCTATTCAACTTTGACAATAGGATACCATGTATCTCACTTTACCATTGACTGTGTTGACACTTTGGCCAGGATTACAAGCTTCATTGTATGCCTTTGCAGGACATCATTGTTGTGGATGGCCTCCCTGAAACAGTCCTACAGAAATAAATTCTGGATGCACATACATTGAATGAAGGACTTTTCAGCACGTTTGTCAAGGACAATGCTGGCAACATTCTAATTAGGAAATGGGCTTTTACATTGGAAAAGGCCTTATGACTACTTTCATTTCACTTGTTTCTTTACAACATGACAGTTAGAAGCCTTTACAATGAATGGGGACAGCTCTTAAGCATCAAATTGTATGCCACCTCTCAATACTAGCAAAGTGTGACTGACAAGGATGATTATAATGGCTGCCATGCCACAGTCTTGATTCTGCAGTGGGACTTTCCTGGGGGTGGGGTGCACTTCTACCAGTTAGCCCTGGTTTGGAGAACCATCAAAAAGATCACTTGTTTACAAGTGTAGTGTCTCTAGGCCACATTCTAGAGCTCAAAACCAACAAAATGGCAAAGTGTGAAAATTGTACCAAAATTCACAGCAAGCAGTGAAAAAGCATCAAATTTTTACTTTGAGCACGATGTGGTAAATACAATGAGCCACAAGCTGACTACCGCATTTAATTGTGATTTTCACAGTTGTACTGAATTTCCACCCTGAGACATTCTGAACGTATCTCGAGTTCTTTGGTAGCGAGATATGAGCACACTCAAAATATTGGTCCCATTAATCATCCATATACTTCCAAGAGTTTTCCAGCAAGGAACAGATGGTACAGAGGGCAAAACAAGGGGAGGTCCAAATGCAGGACTTAAGAGTTACTTATTTTACTAACACTATTTGTTCGACCTTTAGTAATTAACTTTTTAACAAATCGAGGTTATATGATTCTCAACTATGCTCAGGCTGATGTTAATATCAATTGTTTTACTTTTTTTGAGAAGGGTTTTGTCTTCATTCTTGGTAAACGCTTTGATTTGGTTGATTCCGTTACAGAATTATGTTTGTTTACTCGTAAACGCTATTTATCTGTTCATTTCCAACAAGATGCTAATAATGCAAGCTTTACACATTCAGTATTGAAAAGAAAAAGTATATTATCCTACTTATGCACCTCTTGATAACATCTTTTGAAAAAGCTTGCAAGCAGGAAATTTTTGCACTGGACAAAAAAAAATATTGGGACGGATTCAAGAAGGCTTGCACGGAGTCTTAGAGTAGAGTAAGACTCCATGCAGCCAACATGTCCACCGAGCGCTCCAGGAACAGCCAGTAGGGGCGTGCAACTGAGCTCTCCAAACTAGTCCTACAAGGACAGGGCTGGGAAATGCAAATTACCTCCATTGCAGGCAAAAGCCATGCAAATGAGGTAAATTTGTGATCCAGGAAACTCAAACCTGTTCGAGTAGGAGTAGTGTTATTTGCATAAATGTACTCAGTTGATAACTGAGTACAGTTCTGCAGATAGCAAAATGGAGCCGTGTCAGCTGGAAAAAAAGCATGCATTCACAGGATGAAGCATGCCAATGGCCAAAAATACAGCCAGTGGCAACGGGAAGTGATCCAAATTAAAAATAAAATAACTTTTTTTTTAATCCCGATCACTGGGGTTTAACCATAGTGCAGCGCCACGCAAACGCGCTGCACCCTAAAAAGCAGAAAATTAATAATTAAGATCCACAAATGTGGATTTTATAGCTAAAATGAATTTACAATGCAAGGGAATGGCAGGCTGAAGACAACATGGCCACCGAGTAGAGGTTGCTAAGGGGGGAAGCTCAGTCTAAGAGATGTAACTAAGCATTAGTAGGCAATCCTATGCAAATGAGAGTTAGGATAGTGAATCACAAGTTTACATAGCAAATGAGCATAGTCAGTGGAGTGTAGGAGTAGGATAAGGGGAGTAACAGAGTAGAAGATAGGTGACATCACGAGGGGGGTATGTATGAAAGGAGTGAAGCTCATTGGAGCAGAGTGACATGTGTCAGCTTACATTTACATAATAGTGAAAGAGGTGTGTCAACAGGTAGGCCAGGTAAAGTCAAGAAATCGAAGGTGTATGCCGTGGATAACACCAAAGTTTCTTGTTGAGTGTGCATGCATGCGTGTGCACCAATAAACCTGAGTAAGACAGTGTGCACGCGTGTAAGCGTGTGTGCACACGTGTAGGCTTGAGTAAGCATATGTAAGGCTGTGTAAACAGTTGTAAGCATGTTTGCGCCGGTGTGAGCGCGTTTTAAGAAGAATAAGCAAGCTTTGGTCCGTGTAAGCATGTGTGTGTGCGTGTTAGCTGCTGTGCCCGTGTTTGCGCTTGTGTGCGCGGTGCCCCCCCCCCCCCAAGGAAACAGTAAGGAAAAAGGAAGCACACAAAATAGTGGAAGTTACCAGGGAGTACTAGCAGAGCTAGCAGGTGAAAACAATCAGAATCAGGCAATTACCCAGGCAGAACACTAGCCCAGCCCAGCACTTAAAACTCTGAAAACAACAGTCCATTATGTTTCTCTCAAGAGACACTGCAACACTGCAGTAAGTTAATAGAAGTGAAAACTGAAAAGGCTTCACTGAGACAAAAAATGTTAGGAGCTGCCATTGCTGTTATAAGGTGACATATGCAACATGCTGAGAGTGGTGATAATGCAAATGCTGCTGGACAACCCACAGTGAGGAGACAGAGAAGAGTGTACAGGCCCAGGGTTACCTACCAGGGGCTACATGAGCTGGAGATAGTGGAGCGCTATGGAGTGGACAGAGACCTCTTGCAGCAAATTGTTGAGCTGTGCAGGCCACGCCTCACATACAGAACCAACAGAGGGGAGCCCATCCCTGTGGAAACTAAGGTATGTGTTGGCCTAAGAATATTAGCAACAGGTACCTTCCAGAGACCAACTGGTGATATGATGGGGATATCACAGGCATCAGCATCCAGGGTACTGCACCAGTTCCTGGATGCCATGTCAGCACATGTCGGTGATCATGTATATTTCCCCAATTCCCGTGAGGTATTGGCCAGCAATATGCATCTCTTCCAGCAAATAGCAGACTACCCTGAGATAGTGGGTGCAATAGACTGCACGGACATATGCATCAAAGCACCAGCCGGTGAGCAGGGTAGGGTCTACTTCAACCACAGGGGCTTCCCCTCCATCAACTGCCAGGTTGTGTGTGATGCCCAGGGCATAATACTGAATGTGTGTGCTGGCTGCCCTGGAAGCTACCATGATTCCCATATCTGGCATCTGACGCAGCTGTACCAGACATTTGCCAGTGGGGACATCCCACATGGTCACTTAGTGTGGGATGCTGGCTATGCACTGGAGCTGTGGCTGATGACACCCATCAGAAACGCACACACACCTGAACAGGAATGCCATAATGAGGCACACGCACAAACACGAAATGTAACTGAGCGTGTGTTTGGGCTGCTCAAGTCATGGTTCTGGTGCCTGGACACATCTGGTGGAGCCTTGCAGTACTCACCAACTACATGTACCCAAATTGTCATGGTATGTGCTATGCTACATAATATGATCCTGCAAAAACAGCTGCAGCAGGACCAGCATAGGCCTGGGCCAAACAGCCCCCCACCATTGCCAAGGCCATCACAGACAGAGCATGACTCGGAGGAGGAACAACCTGAGCCTGCCCCAGTAGGCAGAAGGAGGCATGCCCAGCATGCTTTGGCCTTGGCAAAGAGGCAATGCATAGCACATACACTGGCTCAGTAGGAACTCTGGAAATTATACCTCTCTCTGACCCGCACATATAGTAAAAGGGATGCCTACATTGACACTTCCTGCTTTCAAACATATATAGGGAGTGTAGTATGTGCATCCACATAGGCATCCCTGCATCAACACCTGAGGCATGATTGCCATGTGTTAAGCAATATAAAGCAGTGCTAAACAGCATTTACCATCATGAAGTCAATGTAAACAAAATCGCACACACCAACTACTACAAATGTGGTCAATGTAGAGTAATATTGGTCAATGTCCAGCAATGATGGTTATTATTGAGCAATGTCGGACAAGCTGGGTCATAGCTGAACAAAAGCCAACATGCTCATATTTGCTCTACTGGCCCCTAAGCAGTCTGGTCTGCTCAGTATGAAAATATAAGCGGCAATGGGCCTCAAACCCAGGACACTGTGCACTATAGTCATAGTACTGAACCACTAAATCATGACAGTAGTGCAGTGGTTATCCTGTATGAAGAAATGTTGATAAGTTTATGCAAAGTATTTCACGGAAACCCTGCAGGTACAGCATAATCCCTGTTGAGTTATGACACAAAGGTGAGTCCTGCAGTAAGACTAGAACCTGACTTTCAACACACACAGTACAAATGTTAATAATGGACATGTAGACATACATCAACAAATGTAGTGGATCTCAGACAGCAACACACTGAAAGGTCACACTGGGCATGCTCACACACTTGAATACATGAGACAAATGTCAGGCAACAGAACACTGACAGTCTGAACTGGGCATGCTCACACACTTAGGCCATGTTGGAGTAAAGCATTGGGGGTCACACATAGCAGGCAGTTGCATGTGTTTACCCAGGAACCTCTCACTACACAGCAATCTGCCCTGTGCTCACACTTATATGACAACAGACACGTATATAATATAGTGGAACCCTGCCATAAGCAAATATGTTCTAAATACCTAAGCGGTTCATATAAAGTGTGAAAGCAAAGATGATAAAAACCTGCAAACAGTATCAGCAATAAACATTGTACATCATGAAAATTATCATAGGTTCAGAGGTTGATACTAGGCTATCTGCCCTAGGGCATGTACAAGCATAGCCAGATTGTGTTTGGCTACTGCAACCCAGTCAAATCAGAGCACTGTGCCTGTGAATAGTAGATCACACAAGATAGCCCATTTACGTTCAGTGTATTGTGCCTCTGTCTAGCAGGGACCCAGAAGATATCCCATGGGTAAACATGCGATCACCCATCCACTTGTCAAGATGTCACCTGTAGGTGGTCAGTGGGTGGCTCTGCCTATACAAAACTGGGACTACACTCCGGAGTGAGTGGAGGCTTTCTGATAATAATCTGTCCCCCCAGCATGTCCTTTTAACATCAGTGCTGAGGTATATGTCCCTGGAGTGTGTAGCAGCAAGGGAGTTGGATATCCTGAGGTGGAGCATGTCCAGTAAGTCTGGGTCAGATATTGCCTTTAACTACAGGCGAACAACACATCCATGTAGGTGGTAAGTGACTGAGTAGAGCTGGAGTTACTGTATCGGAACTGTGCAGGGCATCTGTGTGAGTCCCTACATCTGCTCGAAGAGCAACATTTGTGGCCATTACAGTTGCTGCAGGTGTCAGGTAAGGTACATCCCAAAGGTGGCATAGTAACCAAGCATGGTTGTGAAGAGTATAGGGGCACAATGACCACACGTGATCAACATGCGAAACCATGTGGGATATGGTGGGCTATGTAGACGTACTGTCTAACCATTATGGCAATAGGATTGTCAAAGGCGAGAGTATGAACAGGTCTGGTCCCCAAACCCGAACAACTACTACTGTATGTAATGGATTACAACCTATGTGGTAATGTGTGGGCATCTTGTCATCCTTAAAGGGGATGACTATGCAACTATTGGCATGTAGCCATGGTCCATGGCTCAGGCACCAGTCAACCTATCTCTGTGAGACCCTGTATGAGTATGCATGTGTCAGCAGTAGAGCTGATTATGGCACCCAGTTTGCAGTCATCTGCGAACATGGGCAGCCATATCCCTTCTGTGATAGCCTGTACATCACACAAATATATACTGAACAAGAGAGGTCCCAGGACTGAGCCTTGTGGGATGCCAGGTGTAACTGTGTATAGTCAGACATGGCACCTGCAACACTGAGCATGTGGGTGCTATCCCTGCTCCAGGTAGCAATCCATTGTGTCAGATATGTGTTGATATTGATGCTGGTGAGCCTATGCATAATGGCCGAGTGGGGTATTGTGTTGAAGAGTTGTGCAAGGTCCAGGCAGGCTGTGTGGACAACCGTCCCAACACTGATGGACCTGGCAACTGTTGAAAGAATATGAACAGGTCCAACAGGCAAGATCTGCCCACAACAATGCTGTAATGTGTAGGACCCAGTGTCTGTAGGTTTCCCATGTCTATGTGCATGAGTCCCATTACAATACACTCCATAGCTTTGCAGAACAGGCTAGTTAGCCTTTTAGGCTGATATTGTCTGTGGTCTGTTGTGGCAGTATTCAGTGGAGCGAGACCACTATTGCTGTACACCATTCCATGGGTACATATCCTGCAGTAACTCTTATATCAAACAGTGACATAATGTGAGTGTTATGTCTGTCATGAAGGCTGTGTACGACAGAGGCCGGGACACCGTCTGGTCCCATTGATGCTGTGTTGTCCTCTGTGGGGAGGGCAGCACTCACCTGTTTACTCATGATGTCTGGAGGTTACACTCTGTTGGTATGGACAGTACCACCTTAGGGGGGATGGGGGGGACACATCTGCACTCAACCTGTTTGCCAGGATGATGGCAATGTCAGTGGGTTCAGGGTATGTTTAGTCAGTATGCAGTAACACACAGAATATCAGTGAGTGTCCAGTCAGGTACCTGAATCAACTGAAGAAGGCCTTGTCTGTGTCCGATGTGTCTAGTGCAATTGTCCGTTAGAAGTGTGCCTGACATAAATACTCGAGTGATTGTAGCAGTCCGCTAGTACAGATCACAGATGCCTTCCCTGTCTGGGATTGTGCTCTATCATGTAGTAGCTTCCTCCATTTGTTGTAAAGCGTATTAATGGCTGGGGTCTACCAGACAGGTCCACTGCCATTGGAGGAGTGAGTCCAGTTGTTATTTTGGATGTAATGATCCATGCGATCCACCAGGTGTCCATAGAATGTGTATGTAAAGGATTCAGCAGTCTGAGCCATACTTACCACTGACCCAGGGTCTCTGATGGATACCACCATGGTTTGGAGGAGTGTGACGTTTGCTTTTGGGAAGTTCACCAAGATTACCCAGGATGGGTGTGGGGATGGGATATGGATGTCCAGTGAGATAAAGTATGTTCTGCCCTTACCAATGAGGGCTATATCGCAGGTGTGGAACATAGAGTCCCCATGTTGGTGATGATCATGTCCAATATGTTGTCCCCTCTTGTGGGTGTGGTGACCGGTTGTGCCATAGTATATGAGTTTAGAAATAGTAGCAACTGTTGGGTGAGGGTGTTGGGGCCTGAGTACTATCCACAGTCAATGTGTGGGTATTTGACGTCACCCAATATAATGGTGTTTGGGGAGACCTTCAAATGGTCCAATGTTGCCAGGAAAGCTGAGTGAGGTTGCTGTGTTGGGGAGTGTGGTCTGTAGCAGGCAACAAACCAAAAGGCAGATTTGCACAATGTTAGGTGCATATGTATGGTCCGTGATGCATTGTGCAGTGCTACCAACCCAGAGGTGTACTCCCCCTATTTGTGTTGGCCATTCTGAGTTATGTGGTCAGAAATCATGGTACGAAATACAACCTGGTAGTGCTGGTGTCCATGTGGGAGCCTCAACCATGTGTCTGTTAGTGCACAGATATTGCTGTCCTCCATACTGAGGAGATTCCTGAGTGGGCGCAATTTGAGGGTAAGACATCTGGTGTTGTGCAGCATTACCCTCAGTGTTGTGTACTCTGTAATGTGTATGGAGGTGGTTCTGTCCTTTGAGCCCTGCTTAAATAGGGCAGTATGGTGACAGCAAGTGCCCTAGCCAGTATTCAAAAGTTCAAGGGTGGCAGGTGCAAGCTGTCCTTAGGGAAGCTACGTGGCATGTCGAGCATGTCACCCCAGGGTGACAGACACTGTATCCCCTTTGAATAACACCAACTGTTAAACGTGATCAGTTTGTTGGTATACTGTGACATCATACTTGGTGAGTGTAAGATGCTAGACAAGGTCAAGGTAATACTGGGCTGGGCTACATGATCACAGAGTTCCTCTATGTTCCATGTCATGTGGTCCAGGGAGGAACGTCTGAGGTTGTACGTACCAGCATGGACAATGATGGAGCCAGTCCTGGACTTGCTTTGGAGTGACCTGAGTGCATGTGTTATGTGGCAGATCCTGGCACCTGAGAGACAGCTCAAAGTGACTATTCCCCTGTCTGGCCTGGTGAGTGGAACGATAGTGTGTTTGACATTAAGTGTCACCTATAACAAGTGTATCAGGTGTGTTGTTTAGCTCAAAGGGCAGTGACTGTGTGGTACACTGACATTGTGAACTGTGTGACGTGGGCATTGTAGTGGGGTAGCAGTTGTATGTGTGTCTGCTTTGGAGGTCTTTGCTGCTTAGGCAGAGTGTATGTAGAGCCTCCGAATATGTGTATGTGTGATAATGTGGTTTGTTTTCTGTCACTATCGGTGTATTTGAGACTGATATGTGGTGTGCGTGGTCACCCTCACCACCTGATAGACTATGCCAATCATGGGTCAAGAGAGCTCAGCATCCTGTATGTCAATATTGTTACATCTCCCACATATATGTGAGTGTGATGTGAGGAGGAGAGGGTTGTCTGTGTACATGAGGCAGATGTGACATTGTGTCATAACCACAATATTCACTAGCTGGACTAGAGAGTACACATGAAACCGACCCCTGGACATGTCAGTGTATTATGATGACATACTCTGTAGCCTGATCACAAAGGATCAGTACGGTGTTAAGTGTGTAAAAGAGTATAACCAGGATTAGTGCTCAGGTTTGTCGGTGTTTTGTAAAGAGTAGCTGAGAAGGAGTCCAGACTGAGAATCATGACATGTCCTTCAGCTATGTAATAAATAGCAATGTACATGCATATATGCGCTGAGTCAGGGGCAACTGTATCTTACTGACATTGCCGACATCCTGTCAGACAGGCCCATGTATACATACCTGCCCCCCCCACTGACGATAGTCCCTGACATCATACCAGGAGATATCACGTGTAGAATGGCTGAACATCTCCCCCCAAAGCCAAAACCATGGCAGCAATTGGATTACATTGTTTCCCAATATGTGTCATGCATGCACTACAGAACAAACAGACCCTGTACCTAACAGTCTGTTGAGCCTCACCCACTCCACAGGACCTGGAACCATCGAATGTGTTACAGCAACATATGGCACTCCCCACACGTGTGGGTGCACAACACACCATGGGAAGTATTGTCCAGTAAGCCTATAAAGTCTGATCTGCAAGGCCATGGAGTGCATCATGGCAGAAGTCATAAACAGAGCTACTGGAAACCGACAAACACACAACCCTACCAACTGTGGTATGTTTATGTGCAGATCATGGTTCCCAAGCATGCTACATCTGCAAGGCAGCCACCCAGAACAAACATCACGGAACAGAGCTACACATGTCCCACATAGACTTTGAACAGCTCTTCATCAACATCACAGACACATGTCGTATCCACAAAACCAACAATCTGTGCATAGATATGTGTTGACATATGAAGGGATGGCAATGTGTCCACAGACAAATCACACAAGGTGAGACTCACGGGGTCCTGTACAAGCTGTTGATACCTACCGACCTACATGGATCATTCCTGGGATTGCATAAAAATGTGTACACACATTACCATGTCCAGTCTGATGATGTCATCATCCTACAAATATACCAGGAGAACAGAACCCACCCAGTAATGCATATAGCGTGCTGTGTTAATGCACATCTCCCTAGCATCATAACATAGGTAGGGGGTTGAGTCCTGTAAACACCAAGTGTGTATCTGTGGGGGTGTGTGTGTGTGTGTATGTGTGTGATTTCCTTTGAGAGGAGTGGCCTTTTTGGAGCCTGGGAAAACATTAAAAGAGGTACATCCCTCTTTGGAAAGTCTGATGATGTCAGCATCCTACAAATATTCAAGGAGAACAGAAACCACCCAGTAATGCATATAGCGTGCTGTGTTAATGCATATCTCTCTAGCATCATAACATAGTTAGGTAGGGGTTTGAGTCCTGCAAACATCAAGCATGTGGGGTGGTGTGTGTGATTTCCTTTGAGAAGAGTAGCCTTTTTGGTGACTGGGAAAAGACATTAAAAGAGGTACATCCCTCTTTGGAATGTCTGATGATGTCAGCATCCTACAAATATTCAAGGAGAACAGAAACCACACACTATTGCATATAGCACGCCATGTTAATGCGTATCTCTCTAGTATCATAACATAGTTAGGTAGGGGTTTGAGTCCTGCAAATGCTATGTGTGTGTGTGTGTGTGTGTGTGTGTGTGTGTGTGTGTGCCACAGGTGGTCAGTGCAGTGTGGGTTTTGATTTTACTACGGTATGACATATGTTTCAAACAGTATGTGCATTGCACACATCGGGTATCTGCATTTCAAATAAATTTGTGTACATGTGACCTCAATCAGTACATTGGTGTGAAGCCTGCATACTACATGAATACATTTGTAACCTTCGACAGATTGTGCCGCTGCTTCTCAGATCATAGGTCACATATGTATGTATGCATCAAGACCGGCCAATGTAGTGATCCGTGGCCAAGGACATCCCTGCCACACACACCCATGACACATACTATAGAGTACTGTGAGTGAGGGTAATTGCCGGGGTATATGTCAGACATGTTCATACACAACAATGACTGGCAATAATGGACAGTCATTATAGGTGTGCACAAGCCCTGTGGATATGCATGCAGGCCCCTAATGTGTTATGTGAAACACCGAGGGACCCCACAATACCTATGGATATGTGGATACCAAGGGACAGATGACATAACACGTGTCTGTCTGTACACATTGTTACCCAACATATATGTTCAGGGCTACCACCTATGTGGTACTGTCGGGATAGTATGTATAGTAAATGTGGATGACTATGCCATAGACGGTGTACTGCTATACAGCATGTATTGGACAACAGGTATCTGTCTGTATGATACCCTTGTGTAGGATATGCGTCCCATCCGGGGAATGCAGTGTAGGCCAATACATGCATTTCCAGATGGGGATGGACATATCCCTAGTGTGTCTGCATGTACCTAAAAGGGCTATATGCCACACAGGTGTGGTCCCAGGAATGTGTGGCGGTCAATACCACTGGTTACTGTTATAGTATAGTACTGGAAGGATCCAAATGTTACTGAGTTCCCTACAACTGTGAGTCATTTGTCAGGACATCATCTAATGATTGGTTATAGTCATGCTGTTGAGGTGGTGTATAATACCAGACTGCAGATCATTGACAGATATCAATGGTATCACCCACAGCATAGTGCCAACCCATGTCATACACACATGTGTACCCATGTTAGTACATATCTGTAGTAGAATGCATACTGGCCATCGAAAGATACCATGAGATGTTAATGTGTAGAACAGGGTATGTTGCACATCCCACATGTCCACTATGCATGTACATGCAGACAGTATGCACACACCATGTTCACAGATGTACACCCACTAATTTGTAATGCACACATCACACACATACTGTCCACTCACTAACACATGCTGGCAACACTGTACACTTCAGCCAAGTGGCACATGGGTGGACAATACATACTCAGACCTAACACTGGTGTAAACAATGCTACAATGACTATCAGAGCTGTGATGCATAATGCCTGCTCAGATATACCTACAAGGATATCAGTACACTTTCCTGTTGGCAACTTGCTACTATTGCTACACTGCTATAATGTCACCCTGTGCATCAGAACCATGTTAGCCTATACCTGCATCAATGTGACAGATGAAAGGAGGTGGCACAGGTGTCATCATATGCACAGGGTGTGTTGTAGGTTTGCCAGAGCCCGACATTGACCCATCCAATCGGCATGTGTGTGTGTGTGTGTGTGTGTGTGTGTGTGTGTGTGTGTGTGTGTGTGTGTGTGAGGGACAACAGTACTGTATGGGCCAATGTTGATGTAATGTGTGTGTGTATGTGTGAGCCTTAGTTGTATGGTAAATGTGTGTGTGTCTGCATGCACACAACTCCACCATGTGGCTGCCATATATGGGCAGTTGTGGGACAGCTGCAGACTGTACCTGCTAGGCCATACAGATCACTGTCTCCGGCCATGGACACAGTACCTGTGTCTAGCAGGGGTGCTACGGGCAGTATCGGGTACCAACCCTGACTGGGTGCTATCATCAGAGGCAGAGGTATGATGACTGGACCCATGTCCCTGCTGGGATTGGCCAGTGCCATGTGCACGTGGTCTAGTAGGACGGTCAATGGACAGGCCAGCCCCAGCATTGCTGGGGCTGGGGCTGGTACTGCCACTATGGGAATGGCTGTGATCCATGGTCCATCTGCGATGACCGCCAGCTGATGCTGTTGCTGGCATGCATCCACGTCAGCTTCTCATACATCCCGCATGGTCCTGGCTCATGGCTAACACATTGTGGAGGACATCTAATGTCTCCCTCCAATGGCTATCAATGACCTCTGTGTAATTCCGGATGGCACCGGCAAGGTCACGGATGCTGTCATTGATAGCAGTGTAATGGGCCCTCTGTGCCCTTAGTCCCTGTTGGGTGTACCGTTCCATATGTGCCTGTGCCTGCATTACAGCTCAGAACATACTGGAGGTTGTAATACCTCCGGGGGCACGCCTGCCCTGGGCAATATGACCAGTGGTGCTCCCCTGAGACCCCCTGGACATCTGCCTATGTGGTACCATTCCAGAAATCCAGCTATGGCTGCTGTGAGGGGATGCACATGCCATAGGTGCCACACTCTCCTGGTCAATGCCAATTGTATGCTGTCCCTCAGCTATGGTCATTGGTGACGAGGGATGTATTGGCAGTATGAGTGTGCGCATAGATGGGGTTGACCGCTGTTTACTGTTGATTGGTGGACCAACGACAGACCCTGTCAGACCTTCCTTTGCCACAATACATGTTTCATCATCTCCACTATTAGTGGCGGTGACATCATGTTCCCTGCTGCATTCAGCCACCCCTAACTCAGCACCTGTGGAAGGAAGACAGGAAACACACTTTACAATCTGTACATGATGTTAGCACACATGCACACATGCAGACATGCACACATGCACACATGAACACATGCACACATGCACACATGAACACATGCACACATGCAGACATGCACACATGCACAGAAATACACTGCTCACCACAGCACATACACACACACGCACACACACACACACACACACACACACACACACACACACACACACACACACACACACACACACACACACCAGAAATCCAACACATACACAATAGTGGGTGATGGTGGATGACAGTATCACAAGGCAAACAGTCACCACAAACGTGTCAGCATGCAGACCATGTGTTGCTCAACACCATGCAGTGCAAGTGTAGACAGCCCTATCTAATGACATTATACATGGCTCAGATGCATGTGTGTAGTTGTTCAGTGATTGGCTACACCCTGAAACACAATGTGTACATGGACACAACATTGCTGTGCAAGTATTATCTGCTCTGCAATGTCATGTGCACCATCACTCAAGGGTATACATACCATGGCTGCATGTGTTATCTGTGTGACATATAGATGCCATGTCTGATGACAGTGTCTGTGTCCATACCACATAATAGTGGGCACAGGTGTAGCAAATGCATGCAATGTACAGACATGGGATGAGTGGTGCATGTAGATGTGAAGGAATCCCAATGTATGACATGGACACTGTACAGTGGTTATGGTGAGTGTGGGACATATTGCAGATATGTTGGTGCCAGCCATGACATGGCATGTTACACGACTGCAACATTAAACACCACACATACCCAATGTGTGTCATGTGACATATACACCCAATAGCATTCCAGGACATATATGTGACTCTTTGTACAGATGGTGACTGTGCAAAATGTGTATACTAACATATGTAAGCACACACACAACATGCTATGCATGGTGTGTATAGGTGCATATGTTTGCACACACAGAACAATGAGGTGCACAGCAAAGACTGCTATGTGTAGTACTGTAATTGGATGGGGTGTAGTACCATGTGCCATCATCATCATCATCATGCGTCTTGTGGTCACTCACGGCTACTACTGTGTGACAGACCACTGCCTAGCATGCTGTACCTGAACTGCAGTGTCGTGGATACGTTCACTATTACACAGCCACTTTGTACATGGGTGTATGAGGTACCCAGTAGGGAGCATTGCCTAACATGACTGTGTTATGTGTTGAAGAGTGTTGCACAGCCCCATGATAGGCCTCTACCCCTGAGGTACATCATGTGTGTGTGGATGACATGTGGGATACTGAAGTGTGACCTTACAGTGGGTGTGTGGTTACGCCATATGTAGCATGACTTTGTGTACTGCATATGATAAATGTGTTATGTTATGTGCAGGTGTTGCAACTATGTCTATCCAATGTGCAGTACAGGGTTGCCACAACTGTGTGTCATGCTCTTGTGTATTGCATGTCATTGAGGCAGCTACTGACATTACTGAGCTGTGCAACGTCTCACAGCAAACATGCATGGCATGCATTATGCATAGGTGTGTTACGTGTACATGGCCTACACCTCACCTATGACATGCATATTTCATTACCAACATTGCAGGTATAACACACTCACCAGCATGGATCAGCTGCCCTGCCGTCACACCAGAGGGACCTATGAGAATATGAGAGGGTTCGTCAGTGGCCACAACTGTGGCATTGCTACAGTGGATATGCTAAACTGCAGTACAACAACAGTCAACAGTCACAGGTGTAGGGATATTATTCAAACTATCCATATTGCACAACACTAGGCAGCGGAACTGCTAAACACACAGTACACATCTCACGTACACATAATCTGACAATACAGTTAACTGTAATCTACAGATAGGGCATTTTACCTGCTTGCTCCAGGTGGATGTGCTGGGTGGCTCCGGCCTCCATTACAACACATGTCAGAGGTTGATGTAGCTGTTGTGCAGGAGCCACCACACTTAGGAGCAGCTCCTCCGCTCTGGTGAGGGGGGGATGAATGGCCACCCTACCACTTGTGGCAAGCTGCTGTCTTTAGATATCAGACGCACGCCACCGGACTTGTCTAATTAAATCACTGCAGTGATGGCGTACCTGCTCATATGTTCAGTTATGCATGCCTATGTCATTTACCCGACGTAAAAGTTCCTGCCACAGTGCAGTCCGCTCCTGCTGGTGCTGGCTGCTTCTGGACAACCACATTGTGTACCGCTGCAATAGGCTGTCGAGTATCACCTCTTCCTCATCTGCTGTGTATGCTGGGTTGCATTGGTGGGCCATCTGGCTGAAAAAGATATGAACAATATGTGTGAGAGTGTCCTGTGTCACACTTTACACCTTTACCCACAGATATCACTTTACTGACATATATACCATCCTATTGTCTGTCAGAGGTTACACATGTTCAATACCACTTATTGGTTCTCAGGCCACAACTAACTAACACTGCCTGGCAGACTCTATATATCACACCACTATACAACAGTACCCGATACACTGTTTGTTACACATTGCACAACCTCAAGACAGGGGTGTATATCACACCAATGCATGAACAGAGATGTCATCCATTGCAATGGATGTAAAGTACAGGTACAGTAGTACCAATCAACCCCCCTAGTCATTGATGCCATAGCCCTGCCTAACAGATGTGTCCAGTTGTTACTATAGGTGGCATACTGCTGTGACAGACTATATATGTTGCTGGATACACACGTTTACCCTGTAACACACATATGATTGCAGCCATTGTACAGGCATAATCACACACACATCAGGCAAACATACAATGCACCACTGTATGCCAACACAGATGAGCATTACCTGTGTACGATATGGTACTGTGTGCCACTACTTACACACCCTTATGCCTGCATTCTGTCCTCTGTGCAGACTACAGGAAACACACATGACAGTGTTTCCAAGCAATGTGAACACACACCATACTGTGCTGTTTAGGCCTACAGCTTCAGGTAGTACTACAGTTCATATTGATGATGGATTCACCAGCAGTACCACTCACTAAGCATATATGTATTGCTTTAGCCTACAATAAGACACCACATTCATCAATGGAGAACTACGTCACATCATATGCTGTACTACTATGTCTGCCTAACAGTACATTACACATCAGTTGCTGTCCTCACAGCTAGGATAGACACTACCATGTCAGATACAACATCACACTAAGCTATCACACCTTTACAGACCTTGCACACATTCAGCGTTACACTTATTCAACCTCACATAGCAGCTATTGCCACATTCATCAACGGAGAACTACGTCACATCATATGCCGTACTACTATGTCTGCCTAACAGTACATTACACATCAGTTGCTGTCCTCACAGCTAGGATAGGCACTACCATGTCAGATACAACATCACACTAAGCTATCACACCTTTACAGACCTTGCACACATTCAGCGTTACACTTATTCAACCTCACATAGCAGCTATTGCATTAAGTACATGTGTGAGTGCATAGTGTCATAGGTAGGTAATATGCTATTGGCCCTAGGGCCTACGGCAGCCTAGCCATATGCTACCCTGGCCTTTGACACACATGTACTTTGATTTCACTTGCCCCTGCCAACCTGAACCACAGAGGTGTTTCCTGGGGTGTATTACCAATCTCCCACACAATCATCAGGTGTATTTATAACAACTGCTAAGGAGGAGCCTTGTTTGCTATTGCTATGTGGTCTATTCCAGTGTATGGCATATCTCTGAGATGGGAACTTATCCCTCCAGCATGTGCTGTTTAGTCAGCTGACAAGGTTTAGGGCCCTAGAGCATGTATCCCGGAGGGATTGTCATATGTTGCCATGGTGGTTGTCACCCAGCTATGGGTGTGACATACCTCTGTATGTCTGGCAGAGGTCACCTCTGTGTAGCCAGTATGCAATACAGTGTAGTTGTGGTTTTGTGAGTCAGTCTGCATAGGGCATCTGTTTGCAGCCGGTATTATCCTTTGGGAGGTCTGTCTGTGGCCTGTTCACCTGGTGTAGTTGTCATGTGAAGTACATACCACACAGGGCATTGTGATGAGTAGAGGGGAACTCTACCCTATACTTCCATAGATGACACACCTGTTGTCATGACAAATACCACACAGACAGATTACAGGTGTAGTGTGGCACTGTCTTCATCAAAGCGGAGGCTACTGTCCACCTGTGTCCCATGTTCCCTTATCACACCTTCACTGTTAGGTAAATCTCTACCTATGTGGTAGTTAATGGGTGCACTGTTCTGGGAAGGTGGAATGGCACTGCAGTATCAGCACTTGTATACAGTCCATGCCTTGGTCAGCGCACACCTGTTGCGGTACATATGACCCCGTGTCTCTCTGTCTCTCTCTCATTCTATATGTATATATATATATATATATATATATATATATATATATATATATATATATATATATCTATATCTATATATATATATATATATATATATATATATATATATATATTCATATTTATACACATACATGTACACATCCATTGCTGTACACATGGATGTACATATAGACACAAGTACAGTCCACCTTTCATGGTGGGGATATCACTTATGCGACAGTTGTGGGATGTACAGGTATGTGATTAAATTGCACAGTGTTGTGCAGAATGCATGTGGGTGCCCTCAGCCCTTGTAGCATTAGCAGGCCTCACTGGCTGTAACATAGCAGATCTGAAAAATCTGTCCCACAGCACTTAACCACCACATGACATATATCAACACTACCATAGCTGGCCTTAGGCATAGGCCAACTGGGCGGCTGCCTAGGGCACCGCTCTAGCAGGGGTGCTTTTCTACTATTTATGTGGTCTAGTAAGACAAGGATGGGGGCACCAGAAAGTGTGGTAGGGGGTGCCGTGGAGCCCTTTTGCCTAGGGCACCACTTGACCTAAGGCCGCTCCTGCGCACTGCATGCTGTTTTCTAGGCCACACACTATGACCTACATGGAAATATGCACATATCAACCTTCACTGACAGATATCTGTCCATCCTTCACTAAGAGTTGCAGTATGTCCCTTGCCCTATGCACATGTGCAGATACAGATAGATACATACTGCTGCCACACATGGATGATTTGCATTGTGTAGAGTACACTTCAGGAACATCTACAACATGCCAACACATACATGTGAGTTACATACCTTACGTTTGTATTTCCCTGCTCCGTGTGTTACGGTTTTGTATTTTTTTTTTTTTTATTGATGGATTGTTTTGGGTTTTCACCCTCTATTTAACTTTCTGTCTCAGTTTCTCACTCTGTTCTGTCTCTGTCTCAGTCTGTGTCTGTGTCCGTGTCTCTCTCTCACTCTCTAACTCACAGCACTTGCAATGATATAATTGCATGTGTGGACTGCAGGTACAGCCTGCTTTTCTAGGTATCTGCACTTGTGCATGTGACAGCCTCTGCACCAATTGCTGCCCCCCATTCAGTAATTGCATGCAGCCTGCTGTTTGGTGATTGCATTACTCACTGTGATTGCAGCCCACTGCTATAAAATGCTAGGTTAGGTAGGCGTAGCCCTTTCAGATTTCCAAGGTGGGGCCCATGCTTGTTTGCTCTGGACACTGTTGTGTCAGTCTGAAGGTTGGCATATGTCTCTTATCTGATGCTAGGGTTGTAGCCAGTTATATGCATGTTGTACTCAAACCTGAATGTTGCTGCTTCCAGTACACACATCTCAGTGTAGACATGTACGCACCCCTCCAAATGCTAACACAGGACACATGGGAGCATGTACTTTTTTCTCACTTACACAATTAACTGCCATGCAAATGTGGTTATTGCACTGTATTCCTGTGGCCAGTATTTATCCTGGTCTGATACTGTGTGGTGTTTGTAAGTTGCTAATGTAACATTATTCCCTGCTAGGATGGCTGGTTCTCCTTTCACAGTCATGTCATGCAATTCCACAACCACTGCTGGTAAAGACCCACAGAAAAGGATTTGTGTTATACCATTCCTAATTTCCATTTACATTCCCTCATTGTAATACATGATATATTTATTTCAGAACCAAGTTATTTGTATATCTGCTGTGGCTTAGTAGTAATTCATGCAGTCTATTGTGTCAATGGTCTGGGGTTCGAGACTGGCAGATGTTTTTTCTTTTGCTGCTCAGCAGAACAAGGGCCCTGCCATAGAGTGACTAAGGCACTTTTAAGCAGTTGCAAGCGGGTTTGCGTGGGTTTGCATGACGCTTAGCTAAGCATACACATGCACACACTCGCTTAATCCCACTTACTACTGCTTAAAAGTGCTTACTCCCGCTAACCCCTGCGCTAATTTCTTTTAAAGAAAAGAAAATGGTGAGATAGGAAAGTGGTGAAAAAGGGGGCACAAAGAGGGACAGACAGTAGGTAAACAAGCTCGGGATGTGCAGGATGGGTGTAGGGAAGGTCCATAGCTGCCCATTTTTTTAACAGCAACAGCTGTGCATATGCAATGAATTTGGAGTGAAATTTGAAACGTTCCACTCCTGGGAGAGGGGTGAGGACAACAAAGTATGTTGTACTGCCAATTCTAATTATCAGCTTACATGTCTAATGGACATGTGTGCAAAATGGGCAGCTATGTATGGGGCATAATTTTTATGTGGGTACAGATTGCCCTTTTTTTTTTTTTTCAGGTGAGAGTGGGAAGTGAGGTAGAGGAAGTAGGTATGTCCAGAGAGGTAGGTTGGGAAGGTAAACAGACAAGACAGACAAGACGCATACAGGGGCAGTGTATGACACATGGGGTGGGTGAACACAATTGACAGCGTCAGATGTTTGGAAATCGCAAGCCCATGAGCACACAGATGGTAACAGTGGAACTGAGATCCCCACCCATGGGCAGTCACCACTGAACCTTCACAGCCCCGAGGGTGGCTGTGCTGGGGGCTGCGTAGGACGGGCAGGCTCACCCGTGAGATGCACCACTTTCACCTCGAGCTGGCGTAGGGGATCAGCGACTGAACGCTGGATCTCCCTATGCACCACAACCCGGACCCTTTGAAGGGTGACAGGTGGCCCTTCTCTGCCCACGCTTGCACGGGGGTACGAGCCCCATCCCCTGCAGCGTTTCCACCTGAAGGTGACACAGGACCAATGGAGGAGGGGAGCCCGGGCTGGGCACCAGACCTGCTGGTGCCAGGTGTACTTGCCAGCTGAGGAGGAACAGGTGGGTCCGCTGGGACCGGCCTTACCATACGTTCTGTGATTAGGCGTGTTTAATTACAACGTAAGCAAAACAGCATTCCAGATTAGTTGTAACAGCATGCAGTAATATTCCCATTAACCCAACACACCAAGGTTACAACAGTTGAACAGCAAGCATAACACATGCATATATTGAACTACAGTGGATATTCCAACAGCATACAGGGATGTTTGGTAGCAACAGGCCACCATGATTGTGGTGTTTAAACAGGGCACATGCATCAACGTGAATGCAAATATTTATAGAACAATAGGACATATGTCCCAACAAATATTTAAGATTACACATACCCATTGAGGTGTGGAATTGCATGGTTTATGCACATACAGTAGGGTGTAGAAGAAACCCTGGTTAACATCTTATAATTACCTTTTCATCTACACTACATTCCTAGTGACTGCAAGTGTATATCCCCTACATGTATTATTACACTTGCCACCATACATTAGGTTGTGTAATGGGTTTGGCTAGTTCAATATATGCCTGACCTATATCTGACATACTAACTGCCCAGGATGCAGATGTTACTGCTAAAGAAATACATGCATTTATATTTCTTTATCTACATATTTGGGATGTTTTCACATGACATTTTCACTTTGATTTGTACAGAACCCTGCATTTCTTGACACACACTCACATTTCTGGGGACAAATAACATGCTACACGTGTTCCAGATTTACTTATTCATGCCAGCCTGTAACTGACTGTTGTGGACTGCATATATGTTTCACAGCTACTAGCACTTCCATCACCCACTTTATATGGGACTGCACAATTCTGGGTTGCCAGCACCTTTTCAAATAGTACCGTTTGTATAATGCAAGGGTACAACAACAACATTTCAAACTCTGTGACACAGACACACTCCGACCTTTATTAATGACATTACACACTTTTCCACAGGCTCACTCCTTTATTTGTTTTAACGGTGTATATGGCAGACATGTTCAAGACATATTATACCTTTATTAATGGGTTAGAACACTCTTTTTTCAGGCTCACTCACTTATTTTATATGACAGTGCCTGCAGAGATATTATTCCAGACATATGTTAACTTTCTTAATGGGTTACTACACTCTTTTTCTGCCTCTATGACGTTTTTATCTGACAGTACATGCAGAGGACTTGTGGCAATTTTATGACTGTATTATTGGACTACAACACTTTCTTTCATGCTGTCTCCCATATTTTATATAACAATACATGCAGAATAATCACTAACCTGTCTGGTGGCACAGCCTTAGCAGCCTATCAGCATAGGCTTGCTGATTCGCAGCACGGTCACCTGCAGCTGTAAAGTAAATGAAGGGATATTGAGACATACCTATCCATTATACATACTCCATTATCAATTCTTACATACTGCATTCCATGGCTACTTACTCAGTTGTGGCACATCCCGCATCACACGGGCCTCCTGTATCCATTGGTTCAGGTGGTCCTGCTTTCATCTCTTCAGGTCTTCATGGTGGTGACGGACCTGCTCACCAGTCTGAGGAACGCCTGTGGCACTGGTGAGGTCACGAGCTAACTGGTTCCAAGCCTCTGCCTTGTACTCCACCCCCTGGAACTGGCCCTGCAGGAATCTTGACTCATGATGGTGGACAAGGAGCCAAATCATGTATTTCGACTCCTCGATGCCCCAACGTTGTGCTCGGTAGTGTGTTCCCTCTCCGACACCAGACATTCTAACTGCAGATGTGAGCTACAATCAGTTATGGCATGTATTCCCGCCTGTGGGGCTTAAATATGCCACATTTCTCACACCTTTTTGTGATTGGCCATTTTGTAAAATTCTCGGCTGACTGCAGACCTGCTTAGTAATGGTTAAACTACCATTCATAAGTATATGAATGTTAACAGTGGCTGTTTCCCCTATGTTGTCATGGATTAGTGGTTCTGTACTTTGCTTCTGATCCACAGAGTCCTGGGTTCGAACCGTGTCATTCATTTTATTTTCAGACAGGCTAGGGGGTGTGGCTGCATTTAAGCAACTTTGCTCTACGTTGCTCCTTGGTGCCCTATGGTGCCCTGGTTGGTGTGGTGTGCACGTCCATGCAAACACATTGCGTTGGGTAAAGCGCTGTTAAACTATGGGCAACTCTATTGTGCCGGGTGAAACTCTATTGAACTATGGGCAACTCTATTGCACTGGGTGAAGCGCTGCTTAACTGCAGGCAATTTTATATTGGGATCCTTTAAAATATTTATTTTGTTCACTGATACATTGGCCATTTCACTGCTTTTTAGTTATGTTTAAACATATATGTTAGGTATTATTCCATATACTGATTTAAAAATAAATACAAAAGGGAGTGGTGGGACTCGAACCATGAATGCCTCTTCTTTGTGCGTATGCTCTACCATTACGCTATTGCTATTAGGAGGGAGCTGCATAAACATTCTTTCTTATGCTCTTCCATGTCAGAATTGCTAACTGTAGCTAAGCAATGGGCACACCTGTGCACACACGTGCAAATACGGGCAGCTATTTTGGGAATTTAAAAAAAATTAATGTTATGCATTTTAGAACTGTGATGGGGGTTTACAATATCAGACAGTGAGGTGTTGGGTGCAGGGACATTTGAGCGGAGTCGCTCTTGTTTATTTGCTTTTATTTTAAACACTTGCAGGGGCGTGGACATTTAGACTGCTCGGCAGTCGGACACGCCCCCTGGTTTCTTACACGGTCCGTATAAGACTTACGGTTGAGTCAGTGTGCCCTCATGCATATTCATGGAACGCTGATGTCATACCGTTCAACTGCAGCCTCCGAGTAAGACTTATTAAGTCTTACACGGAGGATTTGTGAATCCGGGGGATTATTTGTATAATCTTAGTAAAGAAGAAAGGCCGCTTCTAAGATCCCTCACTAGTAGTAATACCCTTCATATTATGAAGCCTGACAAGGGTGGAGAAAATGTTCTATTTGATTCCATAGTATACTATGGTATTATTATCACTATGTTGTAAAACACCAGTACATATATACACATTTTTTGTAATGACGTTAATATAGCTCATCGAAAAATTGATTTATACTTACATGACTATTTTTTGCAGGGGGTTATTGGTTCCAAACTATATTAATATCTCTTAACTCCTGATCAAGTCATTTCAGCCATTTTTGGAATCCCTAAGGTGCATAAACACATACACCCCCCTCTACACACACACACACACACACACACACACACTTTTAGATTGATTGTGGTGGCACAAAATTTCAAAACCTCACTCCTTAGCAGTTTTTTTGAGGGATAGGACTCTAAAACCTATTTTTCAAGTACAAACACACATGGTAAGGGACTTGGATTTTTTAGGCCATCTGAAGAGTCACCTATGGGATCCAAACTTGTTTTTTGCAACCACTGATGTTATGGACCTGTTTATTTGTATTCCTAAGTCAGAGGGGCTGGATGTTTTTTGTTTTTCACACATCCTTCTTATCTTGCTAGTTTTTAAGTTATAAAGATATTTTGATTCTTAAGGATTTTATTAATATAATTCTTGTTAAATTTATATATGTTGATGTATATTTTGATGGAGAAATGTATAGACCAGTGAGAAGTATAGGGATGGGGGCTTATTGACCCCTCACCTATGCAGAGTTAATCATGTATGCCTGGGAGACTTTGCACGTGTTTTCTAGTGAGCTTTGTCATCATTGTAATTTGTAAGCTCGTTATTTGGACGATATTTTTATCATATGGATGGGAACTGAGCATGAGTTACACAAGTTTATTAAATACCTTAACCTCACTACTAAATTTTTGAAATTCACATGCACTATTGCTTGTAATTCGATTAATGTTCTTGACACAACCATTATAAAGACTGACACTGGCTTTGTTTCAACTATTTATAGAAAGCCAACTTTTAGTAATGGTTATATACATTTTCACAGTTGTCATCCCTTTATATAAAAGAAAAGTCTTGTTAAGGGACTGCTTGTCGGATTAGCTATTGTGATATCGGACAGAGGCATCTTGAATCATGAAGAAGAAATTTTGTTTAACATGTTCAACGATAGAGCTTCTCCCAAGAAACTACTTGAGCAATTATGATCACAAGTGCTTTCGGAATGGGGCCACCAATATACACCTTTATTAGGTTATGATTCAAATTTGTTACAGATTAGTGGGAATTCCAGCACTTATGACAGTAAGGAAGTAACTAGTACCCTAGGATTTGAGAGAGCTATGATTATTCAATAGAATAGTGAGGCTAGTCAGTTAAAATCCATTATTATTAACAACTGAAATATTTTAAAGTTGAATTCTAATGTTTTTGAAATTCCTAGTGAATGGATGAGATTTGTGCACAAGACTGCCAAAAATGTAAAAAGTATTTATGAAATGCAGAGCCTTAATGTTACTACTGAATTAGTACACAGGTTGAGTAGATGTGCTTTATGTAGACAATGTAAATATATGAAAAGTGACAATGTTATTAACTACTACAGTTGATATACGTGCACACACCCCTGTTAAAATTGGCAGTTTTTTGTGATATAAAAAAATTAGACCACAATAAATCATTTCAAAACTTTTCCCACCTTTAATGTGACTTATAACCTGTAAAATTCAATTGAAAAACAAACAAATCTGTTCGGGGGAAAAATATAAAAAATAAAGAATGTACAATAAGCTGGTTGCATAAGTGTGAACACCCTTAAACTAATACTTTCTTGAAGCACCTTTTGAATTAATTACAGTGTTCAGTCTTCATGGGTAGGAGTCTATCAGCATGGTACATCTTGACTTGGCAATATTTGCCCACTCTTCTTTGCAAAAGTGCTCCACATCTGTCAAATTTAGAGGGCATCTCTTGTCCACAGCCCTCTTTAAGTCACCCCACCGATTTCTGTTGGATTTAGGTCTGGGCTATGGCTGTGCCACAGCCACAGGCCAGACCTAAATCCAACAGAAATCTGTAGCTGTGGCTGTGCCATTCCACAACCTTAATTTTCTTCTGGTGAAGCCATTCTTTTGTTAATTTGGATGTATGCTTGGGGTCATTGTCATGTTGAAAGGTGACATTCCTCTTCATCTTCAGCTTTCTAGCAGCTGCCTGAAAGTTTTGAGCCAAAAGTGACTGGTATTTGGAACTGTTCATAATTCCCTCCACCTTGACTTAAGCTCCAGTTCTAGCTGAAGAAAAGCAACCATAAAGCATGATACTGCCACCACCATGCTTCACTGTGGGGATGGTGTACTTTTGGTGATGCAAAGTGTTGTTTTTGCACCAAACATACCTTTTGGAATTGTGGTCAAAAAGTTCAACCTTGGTCTCATCAAACCATAAAACATTTTCCACATGCTTTTGGGAGACTTGATGTATTGTTTTGCAAATTTTAGCAAATTTCTGTGTAAGAAAAGGCTTCCATCTTGCAATCCTACCCCATAGTCCAGACATATGGAGAATATGGAAGATTGTTGTCACGTAGTATGCAACCAGTACGTGCCAGAAATTCCTGCAGCTCCTTCAGTGTTGCTGTGGGTCTCTTGGAAGCCTCTCTGACTAGTTTTTGTCTTGTCTTTTCATCAATTTTGGAGGGATGTCCAGTTCTTTTCAACATCAATGTTGTCCCATATTTTCTCCACTTTTTGATGACTGTCTTCACTGTGTTCCATGGTATATCCAATGCTGTGGAATTTATTTTGTACCCTTCTCCTGACTGATACCTTTCAACAATGAGATCCCTTTGATGCTTTGTGAGCTCTCTGTGAACCATGGCTTTTGCTGTAGCAGGCAACTGAGTACATGTCAGGAAAAGCCTACTAGGACAGCTGAACTTTATTTGGGGTTAATCAGAGTCTCTTTAATTGATGACAAGTTTGTACCCAAGAAGACTGAATGTGGTAATTAAATCAAAAGGTGCTTCAACAAAGTATTAGTTTAAGGGTGTGCACACTTATGCAACCAGTTTATTGTACGTTGTTTAACTTTTTATATTATTTCCCATAACAGATTTGTTTGTTTTTTAATTGAATTGTACATGCTATAGGTCGCATTAAAGTTGGGAAAAGTTTTGAAATGATTTACTGTGGTCTCATTCTTTTATGTCACAAAAACCTGGCATTTGAATGGGTGTGTATACGTTTTATATCCGCTGTATGTCTAACTTTGGTGGGAATGTGACAATGAGATTTAAAGTGACATTTATGAATGGTAACTAGTACAGCAAGAGTAGTATAACTGATGAAGTGTAACTCTTGTGCAGTGTTTTACAAGGATAAAACTGATTGGGTGTTAAGAAAAAGCATATATGAACATTGTTATGATGCCCAAACTAAAAATGCAAAAAAATGCTTTATATAAATGTTCTAAGTAACATGACAACTTTCAGGCATTTCAGTTTGGTATTACTGACAAAGTTGTCACCAGCCCGTAGGCTGCTTGGTATCACATTGGAATTTAAGGAAGAAATGTGTCAATTTAAGTTGAATGCCACTGTTTTTCCTGGATTAAAACTATTTCACTTATTATTAAA
The DNA here is from genome assembly GCF_019279795.1 of Protopterus annectens. Taxonomy (NCBI): domain Eukaryota; kingdom Metazoa; phylum Chordata; order Ceratodontiformes; family Protopteridae; genus Protopterus; species Protopterus annectens. Next base: position 536,715,808 of record NC_056749.1, on the reverse strand, counting down.
TTGAGGGCAGCTAAACTGTGAATTTGATATGATATAACTTTTATTTTATATACAAAGTGTGTGTTTGTTTAACATTAAAGATGTATTTTATGTATTATTATTATTATCAGTTCCTATAATGAATGTATTCTTAAGGTGTACTTTGTCTTTAAGATTTGATTGACTGTTACTGAAGCCATTAACTAAGGTTTTTTAAACTGTGCTGTTTATAGTGGATGCTGCTTCTGATGAAGTGTACGTTTGGTAGATGAAAGAAAAAATTACAAGTCATATTGCTAAAATTATTCAAGATTCTTGTGTGGAGTTTTTTATTTGACTCTGCCATTTTGTACTTTTTTTTTACTGCTTACTGTGGATTTTGGTGCACTTTTCACACTTTGGCGTTCCTTTGGATTTCATTGGACTGAGTGCACGGCGTCATCCTTTTTCTTTCGGCTCTTCACATTCTAGAGCTCACTGTTCTCCCACCAGAGGGAGGTGTGTTGCAGATCTGTGCATTTCAACAAGCCAAGACACCTCTTCTGCAAGTCATTTTTAAGGCTGTCCCTAGTATGGAGGATGGGAGGCAGTTTTACTTCATTCTTTTCCTGATCACGACATTGATGGATTATGTCCATTCTATACAGACCTCAACAACTTCAGCCAGCATGTGTGTGATGTATTTGGTTTCAGGTGGTCATGCTACAAAAGAGTATGTCCATAATGCTACAGGCAGATGGAAGGTGGCATGCATTATGATGAATATTTTCTAGCATATTTGTACTTGTGGTCCACACTACCAATTCCTTGGGTTTGATATCACGTCTAGTGCAAACTGTTGCCATTTTTATTTTCCTAAGTTCCCAGACCCATCAACAAGAGGTTAGTTACTGTGCACAAAGTTCTCAAAAAGGATCCCATGGTATTTATCTACAGTAATAACCTGCTCCTAGTAGCTTTATCAGTGGACTTGCTAGAGGATTCCTTTTTATGCAGCACTTAATAGGTATCAAAATCCTATTAGACACTTTTTTCATAGGATGTCTTTTGTCAGGTGTATTTAGTAGCCACCAAGGCAAGTTATTCCAGTCCTTATAGAGGATACAGTAAAGTGAATAGGCTGCTATCTTTTGTGGGTGCCAACACAAGCTCAGGGTTCAATATCTGATTTATCTTATAGCCTTTAACACAAATGAGGATGTAAATGTTATGATGGACTGTGAGCTGTCAGTGTTTTAAGATCCAGGTACTCAAAGACCTTTGGTTAGTGTTGGTCTTTTTGTCATGCCCTGGAGTAATGAGCAATAAGGAGCAACCTACTACAGGTTCTGATAACAGAAACTTTACATGCTGGGTGAGGAGTTCAACTAGGTACCCACACGGTGCAGGAATTATACATCATTTTTGAAATGGAGAAGCAATGTCAATTAATTACAGCTAATAGCATTGCTCCTGGCCCTGAAAGAAAGAGCTGCTTCAAGTGCCTTTTACATCATGCATCATGCATACAACAATCCTGTTGTGTGGTACCTAAACAAACAAGAGGGCACAAGGTCATAACCTTGTACATTGAGTCTGTGATCCTCAGTTACAACATACAAAACGATCATCACTGTGTCAGTGGTTGGCATTCCTGCAGAGCTGAATGGGCTAGTTGATTTTCTAAGTCACTCGTACAATCATCTACTGCAGCCATAGAATCAGCATAGCCTCTGACTGCTCTGCTGCAGTTGTGGAATGAGAGGCTTTGCTTGTCCAGCAGGGTCTTCTGGAAGTAGGCCATTCTATGGCTCAGACTGCGTGCTACTCTGTAAAACATGGTGCTGCTCACTTTTCCACTAGGTTCAACAGGGCTAGGAAGAAGCAGCCATGGCCATATTCTCTGTCCTGTGGCAAGGCTATTTTCTGTTCACAATTGTACAATTTATGCTCATTCTTTACCTCATCATGAATTTATGGGAATAACAACTACAATTCATTCTTACAATGCATTTATGTGCAGTATATGTCACTTCACCTCTTCATGTGTCACTGGGCACTTTGATCTGTTACAATACAATACAACACCAGACATGACAGCTGGGATATCAGCAAACTCCACTTCATGATGCAAACACTAAGATAATGCAATGCAATACTTGCAAACCAGATCAGACAAGTGACTGAGGCTCCTCAAGGTAGAAACGATCTTCAGTTTGGGCAGAGCCCTACTCTTTATGAGATCAGGCAAACATCTTGCAGGTAGCTTTTATACATCTCAGGTACTTACATAATTTTGACCTTGATTATTACATTGCACAGTGCATGTGTCAGCAGCTGTCTATGTCTCAGAAACAATTTTCCTGTTAACCATCACATCTGTGCATAAAGTCTTTGAACATCAGATCCTAAAATATTGGAACTCTTATGTTTTTTTTTTTCATCAGGAGCACCAGTCTTCCTTTTACATATGTTTGAGTTTCCCCTGAAGTGCCATCTTAATAATGGTTTGTGTGCCAGAATAAACCTAAGGCACAGAGAGCCCTTCCACCCAGTAAATGCAAATTCACATCTAACTGGTGCAGACTATGTTTTTTTTTTTCATCAGGAGCACCAGTCTTCCTTTTACATATGTTTGAGTTTCCCCTGAAGTGCCATCTTAATAATGGTTTGTGTGCCAGAATAAACCCAAGGCACAGAGAGCCCTTCCACCCAGTAAATGCAAATTTACATCTAAGTGGTGCAGACTATGTTTTTTTTTTTTTGGCTAATTGAGCAGCAAGTCTTGTAGATGCCAAGCAGTCATTTGCAGTGTGAATTGACATCTGCATATTTTTTCCAACAAGCAGATAACTACATATGAGAAATGCTGCAGTTATGGCTCACTCCATATTCTACCACACAGCTGATTGCTCTCAGTGCTTGAATCAACAAATATATTTCCAGCAGCTGCTTCTTTTTCTTGCATACTTCTACTGAGCATTATTGCTGCAGCCATGAATTAATGAGTTAAGTGTACTCTTGTGAAGTTATTACTTCAGGACTCTAGTATCTAAACTTTGTGTTTGTGCAATCCCTTGTCTCTTTCTGCTGTCACTGTATCTCTCTGCTATTCAGCCCAAAGTCCCACCAAGGAAGAGACTCAGTGTTACATATTACAGATATGTCTTCATACCTCTCAACTTCTTAGCTCAAAAAATAGGGACAGATTTTAAGTAATACTCATACAAACTTAGGAATGTGATAGGATAAAAGGTTTTGCATTAGTATGCATTTTCTGAAGGATATGAAGTCATACCTCTCAACCTCTCAGAGCAAGAAAACTGGATAAAGCTGTAAATAAAAGTGGGACATAGGCCCAAAAATAGGAACAATTTTTAAATATTGCTCTTAAAACTTAGAAAGTTGATAAAATAACAGATGTTATATTAGCATGAATTTTCTGAAGGATATGAAGTCTGAAACACAAATATTTGTCATTATTTTCTAACTTCAGTCTTTAATAATTTGTCACGAATTTGCCAGAAAACCACAAGTTTATGAAAAAATGGACCAAAAATATGAGGCCAAAATCTGGACATTCTACAAAAATCTGTATAGTTGTTGAGAGGTATGTAATGAAGTCTGAAACTCAACTGTCATTATTTAGTGACTTCCATTTTCAATGATTTGCCAGAAAACCACAAATTTTATGAGGAACAAAGCATAAATCTGGATATTCTGAGAAAATCTAGACAGTTGGGAGGTATGTATGTCCTTACCATATCAATTGATCTCCACATGAACCACCCTTATGCGTCAGAAATATCCTCCTTTCATCTCATATGAAGAGTAGCTCCAGTTTCTACCGTTGCAGCTGTTGCTACCTATAAGATGTCTTACCAATGTAATGTACTGTCAAATTTGAATAATTTATTGCTATACAGGAAGGCACTTGTTAGTGGCATGTGCCCAAATGCAAAACCTCTGAGAATGTGTGTTTATATAGTTGTACTATTTTGTTTCAACATGCACTGGTATGGGAGTGAGGTGACTGAAAAACTGAGTAGTTTGTGTAGGAACAAATGTTCCATTCAGACTTGTGACTTCCATCAAAGAATGTCTTGTCATACATCAACTAATAAAGTAATTGTAGTTTTACGTATAAATAATTAAATGTGGCTGAAGTGTAAGTAGGGAAACACTACAGACTTTTTTTTTCATTTACATTTCTTAACAGGTAGAGCAGTGATCTACATGGACTTTTTTCTCAGACTCTACCCAGGAGAACTGACTGGTTAATTGGTTTGCTCACACAGTAGGAAAAGGAAGGCTGTAGGAATCAAACCCTAGATCACAGGAAGCAGCTCATAGACTTAGTCCTTTGCCCAAACTACTTGTTTATAAATTATTATAGGTTCATAGGAGATTACTAGACTAAAAGCATAAAGGACCTTACAAGCCTAACCAATATAACCAGATTTTACCCAATATATGGCCCCTAGGGAAAAGAGGATGACATGGGTTTGTGCCTGTGCACTGAGTATCTGTACAGATTGCCCCTGTCTATAAGGAACATGGACACTACCCCAGATGTGAATTTGTGACTCCCCATCCATTGACCCAAAATGCATTTGAAGAGGGCCGAGGGAAGGGCTCTGCTTAATCTGAATAGGAAATCTGTTCCAAAGAAGGGGTAATGTCTGAGACACATATCTGTCTCTCCAGCATGTTTTGTTTGAGTCGCTAAGTTTAGATTCCTAGATTGGGTGACTCTCATGCTGTTTGACTCATGGATGTGTAGCAGCTCCATCATGGCTGGTTTTGTGAGTGCTTTGTAGTTCAGGAATAGGTCACCACTTAATAATCCATAGGAGACAGAGTAAAGGAATAGGGCTTTTAGTTTATCTGCATAGTTCATATTGTTTACACCCTTTATTTTCTTTATGAGGAACCTCTGAGGTCACTCCAGCTGCTGTAAGTGCCTAGTCAAGTACATGCAAATGGCGCACTGTGCTCGATTATTGGATAAGTTGTGCCAAATAAAAGGATTTCCTTACCACTGTGGACACGTCACTCAAAGTTCAGGCTCCTATCTGTCTGTGTACCTAGATCTCTCACCTCTGAGTCCACTCTAAGGGCCATGCTGCTGATGTTGTAATTTACACAGGTATTTGACTTCTCAAATGGTATGATAATGCATGTTTTACATGTAGTTTTAGGCCATGGTTCTGGCATCAATCATCTGTCTGATCTAGACCCTCCTGGAGGATATCTACATAACGGGATGATTCAACGATTGCCCCCAGCTTGCAGTCATTGGCAAACTTTGTCATCCAGAGGCCTTCCACATTTGCTTTGAATTCAGAGACGTATATTCAAAACAGGAGTGGTCCCAGTACTGAGCCCTGTGGCACACCACAATAACTGACCTCTTGTTGGAGCTGGATTCCCCCACTTTAACCACGTGTCCTGTCCATGAGCCAATTGGCTATCCATCAGGTGACATAGGGATTTATGCCCAGTTATTTATAATACCCGAGTGGGAAATTGTGTCACATGCCTTGGACAGGTCGAGGTTGGTGGTATGTACTGTTTTACTCTCATCCATGATCTTAGTGACTTTCTCAAAGAAATCACCCGATTCAGTAGGCATGACCTAACCTTGACAAAGCCAAGTTGGGTCAGGTCCAGTGTTTGGAGGCCTCCTATGTCATTATTTATCTGGTCCATGATTATTCTTTCCATGGCCTTGCATATAAATCTAGTCAAACTTATGGGACTGTAATTTCCCAGGTCAGTAGATGGTCCCCCTTTATGCAGAGGGATGACTACTGCTGTCCTCCACTCCAGTGAGACAAAGCCAGTCCAGAGGTTGTGGTTGAATAGAGATCCTAATGGGCCTAATAAGTCCTTATTTAAGCTGTTTAAGAGGCAACCTGGTATAATGTCAGGCCCCATTAAAGCTGTGTTTTTATTTTTAGCTTTACAAAGCTCAGTGGCAACCTGTTCTTTGGTGATAATTGACAGTAGAGTGGTGGAGGGTAACTTTTGGGGGAGAACTGGAGATGATGAGAAGGTGAAATTTGATCTGAAGATATGCTATGTCCTTACGCTGAGTTTAGGTGATGCCATCTATAACTAATTCTGCACATTGTTTTGTGTTGCCATTAAGATTGCAGGCATAATTGAAAAATGCCCTATGGTTATCCTTGGCTTTGGAAACTATTTTTATCTCAAAGTCTGCTTTCAGAGACTTGACTATTACCCTGAGTTGCTTATTTAGATTAATAAGGGACTTATTTCTCTGTTGTGCACATTCCCTCTTGCTTTTCAACAGGATTTTCTTTACTTTGTTGTACTAATTATTAATACTAGGGCTCACCCAGGGTGGCTTGTTCTTGCAGTTTGACCTGGGTTTATTTCAGTCTGATACTGCCATTTTATGCAGTTTTATATGATCATTCAGAGCTTCTGTGTACACCTCTGCATAGGTTTCTGTGTCTGTGTTTTTTGGGTTTGAGGGAGCTTGAAAACTAGCTATGCCATCCCTTAATTAGGGGTCATTTACCACAGTGAAGTTCTTAAAGTTTTGGGAGTTGGGTACGGGGACTAGTTTTTACCTTTATTTCAAGGGAGACTGCTTTGTGATCTGATCTTACTAGTTAGGACTTAACATGGGGGTGGGAGGGCAGCACTTTCCAATAGCTGTGAGTACCATAGGATATTTGTTCCCATAGTGGGAGTCCAGACTAGCTGCTCCTATGCATTTGAATTTACAAAGTCAAGATATCTTTGGGCCTGCATATTAGTAGTTGTATATGTCTCCCAATAAATGGAGGGGCAGTTAAAATCACCCACGAGTATGGTATCAGGCTGGATGGTGAGTGACTCTAGTAACTTCAGGTATGATGTACGGGTTTCCTGGTGGGGGTGGGGGACCTGTAACTAGCAAGAGTATGGTAATCCATTTTTCCCATGGTTAGTTGAACATGGAGTAGCTCAAGCATGTTGTATTGTTTGACTTGTCTTGAGGTGTGCTTACCCTTTATGTAGATAGCTACACCTCCATCTTCAGCTTTTTCATGTTCAGCGGGTGATCTGAATGTATGAAAGTCATTAAAGCCATGCACTACCAGAGTGCTTTCCATGGCTTTGAACCATGTTTCAGTAACTGCATAGATGTCAGCATTCCCCAGGGTAAAGAGAGCTTCCAGGGACTGCAGTTTCTTGTTGAGGCTCCTAGCATTGAACAGTAACACCTTCAGCTTGTCCTGAGTAGCTTTTGTTACTCTGGAAGGTTTATCTGTTTGGCAATGCCTAAAAAAGGCACTATATGGGTGGATAAGGCTTTTTACAATATCTGAAAGCCTAGAGGTGACAGGTGAAGATCATCCCTGGCAAAGCAGTGTACCCTGTCAACCATGTCCTCCCAGTCTGACAAGTATCGGACCCCTTTGGAATGACACCAGCATCTAAGCCAATTGGTAAAGCTGATTGTTTTCTGATGGTATTGTGGCATCATCTTTGGAGATGGCAGAATGCTGTTCAATGCTAGGTTCATTTCTGTCTGTGACACTTATTCTGAGAGCTCAATCATATTTCTCTCTTCATTCAGTCCAAGGAGATGCATCTCAGGTTATTCACACATACATGGACTATGACTGAGTCTTATTGGTACTTAGGGGTAAATGACCTGAGTACTTGTGTGATCTGGTGACCCTGACAGGAAATTAACTATAACCTTTCCCTTATCCAGCCTAGTAAGAGGGACATCAGTGTGTCTCACAATGGAGTCTCCTATGACCAGACTGGTTTGTTGAGTGTTTCTCCTTATGGGCTTGGTAGATGAGGCACAGTGAGATGTGGCTTCACATGTAGTGATGGGAATTGTCTTGTTTTTGTACATGCAGAGTTTCTGAGAGGCCTTTGAGGTTTGGGTAAGTTACATGTGAGCACCTATGCATATGTGGTTCTATGTGTGTGGTCTTTTGTGGGTGTGGTGAATGATGTGTGTGAGTCGCTGACAACCTGTTTGCTGCTTTTTGTGCCTGTATGTGAGAGTCTAGCCTCCAATGTTAATGTGTAACTACATCTCTCAATACTGTATTTGTCTGTTCAAGAATTATGTGGTTGTCAGTGTACATAAGGCAATTGCTACATTGCCTCAAGATATCCATGTCCACCAAGCTGGATGCAGAGATAGCAGGAAAGTGCCTATTGATGGTTGCAGGTCCTAATGTGTACTTGAAAGGATAGGAGTGGAGGGTGTTTGCATCTGGATTAGGGAAGTGCGCTTATAGGTTCATAGGTAGGTACTAGGCTATTGGCCCTAGGGCCCATACAAGCCTAGCCAAAAAAATGTACCCTGGCTTTCGCCACCCAAGAAAATTATTTTCTTGTGCCCCTATCGAGCAGAGCTACAGAAGTGATCCCCGGGGTGAATTTCCCATTTCCCATGCAATCATCAAGATTTTTCTTGAAGAGTGCTAATGAGGAGTTCTGTTTGACATAGATAGGTAGTCTGTTCCAGAGTATGGGAAGTCTCTGGCTCATACAAGCCTAGCCAAAAAATGTACCCTGGCTTTCGCCACCCAAGAAAATTATTTTCCTGTGCCCCTGTCAAGCAGAGCCATAGAAGTGATCCCCGGGGTGAATTTCCCATTTCCCATCCAATCATCAAGATTTTTCTTGAAGAGTGCTAATGCTGAGCTCTGTTTGACATAGATAGGTAGTCTGTTCCAGAGTATGGGAAGTCTCTGGGACAGGAATCTATCCCTCCAGCATGTTCTGTTTATTGTGGTGACAAGGTTTAGGTCCCTAGAGCATGTAGCTTGGAGGGATTGGGATTTCTTTAAGTGGAGCATGTCCAACAGCTCTGGGTTTGACATAGCTTTGTATGTTAGGCAGAGATTGACCCTGAATAGGCGATATGCGATGGAGTAAAGCTGTAGTTTTTTTGAGACGGTCTGCATAGGGCATCTGTTTGAGGCCAGTAATCCTCTTTGTGAGGTATTTCTGTGGTCTTTCCAGTTGTTGTAGATGTCTTGTGAGGTACATACCAAATGGGTCTAATGAGTGATGAGTAGAGGGGAACAATGACCTCTTTTTTTCTGGATGAGAATCCTTTTGTGATGAGATAAGCCATGTAGAAGGATTTCCTGACCACTGTGGCGATGTGATTATCAAAGGAGAGACTACTGACCACCTGTGTCCCAAGGTCTCATCACATTTTCGGCATTAAGTAGACTACCAGCTATGTGGTAGTTCATGGGTACAGAGTTTTTACCAAAGTGTGGAGTAATCCTCAGCGAACCTAACCAGCAATGCTGCCCAACACCAAATCCAGATTCTGTCTAAGCAGCAGTAGTCCTGGGTGCTGTAATAAGGTAACTAGCACAGTAAACTGTCACAGTAATGAAAATAAGCAGTGTTTCCAGATGCTTGTGTCTATACAGGGCACTGGCACGGCGAACAGCTCTGTGCAAATGTGCCAGATTTATGCCAGCACTGGAAATATAGAAAACTGACTGAATCCTCTGACTAACTACCATACTTAGAACCTTTTTGTATGCTTCCCAGCTCAGACAAACCAAGTAAACACCTACTGCCACTAGATGAATAATCTCAGTCTGCCTAATATAAAAGCACAGTTAAGGCATGTCTGGAGTGAAATGCTTTCACAAACAAACTTATAGATACAGATACAGCAGTGTACTTTAAACAGCTTATAAAAGTGTGATTATTCAATAAAAGTACTTCACTTTGTAGAAATGAGCCAAAAGTCACTTAATTGTACAGAATTTAAAAAGGCACTAAAACCAAGATAACCTGATTAATGAGCCCTCCAGCCAATAAAACTACATGCAGAAATCTCAAGTGTTTCTCAAGTGTCACTAGATGGAAAATCCACTGACTTCTTGATGTAAAAACACAGAAAAGTACTTGCTGGAGTGTAAAAATACACTACTTTACACAACAGCTATTTAGATAATGAATTTTGAGCAAATAAATCAGTAGAACAGACAGTACAAGGCAGAATGCACTTTTTTTTTCAAAATAAGCACAAGGAAAGACACAATAAATAATACATAAATAAATCAAGATATCAACAGCAGTGTAGAAAGGGAGGAACATATAAAGCTCAATTTACAGTAAGGGTGGGCAGCTTAACATCACCAGGTTTAAAAAGCAGATCAACTCACTAGTCTTATATGTAAAGCCATGGAAAGAATTATTATGGAGATGATCAATAGAGATATAGTAAACCTTCAGACACTGAACCCAACCCAGTTTGGTTTAGTCAAGGGTGGATTATGCCTACTCAACCTAGTGGACTTCTTTGAGAAGGTCACCAAAGCAGTGGATGAGGGCAAAATCATTCACACTGCATACCTTGACCTGGGCAAGGCATTTGACACAATACCCCAATCAGGGATTGTTGACAAACCCAAGAGGTTAGGTACAAACCCGTATGTCACCCGGTGGATAGCCAACTGGATCACAGACAGGACCCAAGAAGTTAGAAGTGGGAAATCCACCTCTACAAAGAGGTCAAATCACAAATGGAATCCATCAGGGATCAGTCCTTGGTCACCGCTCCTTTTTGGCATTTTCTTCTCAGAAGTCAAGGCCAGTGTCAGTGGTCTCTGGCTGACTAAATTTGCAGATGATTGCAAATTAGGAGCTGTCACTGAATCTCACACTGACACAAATGTTCTCCAGGAGGGGCTGACACAGACAAACAACTGCTTTCAGAGCCACGGACTAAAACTAAATGCCAAGAAATGCATAATAGTATCCTTTGGGAAGTCATCCATCCCTGGTGACTATCATATTGACAACACACCCCTTAGAGTTGACCCAGTAGTCAGGGAATTAGTCACACATATAGATAGTAATCTAGCCTTTGATCAACATGCATCTACAGTGGTAAGGAAATCATTCTATGTTGTGCAACTTGTAAACAAAGGTATGGCATCTAAGTCCAAGGAGATCATTGTTCCATTATATTTGGCATTCATCAGACCTATCATTGAGTACAATGCCCCCTTTGGCATTTACCTAACCAGGCATATCCAACAACTAGAACATCCAGAGAGGTTCCTCACTAAAAGAATGCAGGGCATATGTAATATGTCCTACGCAGACCACCTCAGTGCTCTATCCCTGCATTCTGTCTCCTACAGACTTTTGAGGGGAGATCTATGCCTGGCATACAGGGCATTGTCATACCCCACTCTGATGGACCTCCTGCATAGCCAGAAAACAAACAGTACCAGAATTACCCATTCTAAAGGATTAAACCTTGCCTATGATATAAATAGGACCTGCTGGAGAGATAGGTATGTATCCCAGAGACTTCCCCATCTATGGAACAGGCTCCCGATTCATGTGAAGCAGAGGACCTCCCTAGTCCAATTCAAGTGCCACTTGAACAATTGGATGGGAAAACAGAAAATCATCCTTGGTTTGGCACCTATGTCTCTAATGTAAACAGCTAACCCGAAAATGGTTCATCTCCCAGGCCCATCCTTACACTTATCAAGGGTATCAGAACTTGTCAGAGATTAGGGATGCCCTTGTGGTCAATAGCCTAGTAAACACCTATGAACCTAATCAAGAACTGCAAGGATGGGTGGGAAAACAGCTAGCAGGAAATCACCAGCAGGGCTTGCAGTTATGAGAAGGGTAGTCACTATAAGTATACATATACTGTTGAAGTACATTCATATAAATGTGATATCATTACACGTTCTGTTGTGAGATCAACATGTGTAAGTATACTTACAGAATTAGATGTCAGCAAAATAACATCACCACAGGGCATGTTGTTCCAGTAGGCATGTCTCTTGTGTATTTCATATGTGCATACTTACAGTGCTTCCAATGTCATGATAGACATATATATATATATGATAGCCACGCGCACAGCTTATTCTCTGTGTACATTACGTGCATCTGGAGACATTGTCAGACTGTGTGTTGTCTACAGTGCAGTGCTAATGCTTATTTAGTTGTAAAAGTGTGCTCTTGTTTATATATGCTTTAGGAAGTAAAAATGTGAATATATGTGCATATAATTATTCATAAAAAGCAAAATACATCTGTGTTGATGGCTGGCTATAAATATATTGTTGGGAGTGCAGTCATATGAATGTGATAAATTGTGTGTGTGTGTGTTTGAGTGAGTATATTAGAGAGTCATGGGTGGGAGTTCATACTTCAGCAGCGATCCAACTATTTGACAATCATCAGTTAAATAGCCTTACAGAACTTTAAATGTTCATATAAGGATCACTGCTGGACAGCATTCATAACATGAATGGGAGAGCACAAACCTGTGCAGGTCACTGACCCCTGACCTTGGTTGTAAGTTTAATTATGTCCTGTAATACAGCAAATGTGAAAATCACACAAATTCTCTAGGCAGATACATTCTTGGAGAAAGATGCTCTGAAGGAGTGTACTGTTACTTGCCTAGCCTAGATTTTTGCCATGGATATCACAACAGAACATTATACCATCAGCTGTCCATACAGAGAGTCTGTTTTCAAGCCCAGCCTGCCTTGCTTCACTGGTAAGAATGATACAAAGGCAGTTTGCCTGTAGCTTTTAGTCTATTACTAAAGAACATGGGCTTTTTATGTACATCCATTGTAGCCTTCCTTTTCTCTTGTCTACAATAGAATATTGGTAACTGAAAGGTCTGGTTTAAAAAGAGTCTTGACAGCCCCTCACCAGGCTGGAAAGGAGAAGGTCACAGTCAGCTGCCTGCCAGGTGCCAGGATCCATCAGATCACACATGCACTTAAATCTCTCAACACCAAGTACTGTTATTACTCTGTCATAGTCCATGTTGTAGTGAATGACTTGAGATGTACCTCACCAGACTATATGGAGAGACATGTGAGCTCTCAGATTATGTCTCCCAGGCAGGTATGTCTCTAGCCCTAAGCAACATTCTGCCTTCACCCAGAATGATGCATCAGTATAAACAAAAAATGATTGACTTCAATAATTGGTTTAGCTTTTGGTGTCAGTCCAGGGGGATCCAGTGTCTGTCAGCCTGGGAAGATATGGTCGACAGACCATGCTGCTTTGCCAGAGTAGGTCTTCACCTGTCACCTTTTGGCTTTCAATTACTGGCAAAGGTACTTGTCTTCCCCATAGTGCCTTTTTTAGGTAGTGTAAAAAATCCACTAGAGACAAACTCAAGGTTATGTTGCTTAATGCTAAGAGCCAAAATTGGAAACTGTACTCACTGGAAGCACTCCTTACCTTGGAAGATGACGATGTCTGTTCAGTCAAAGAGCCATGTTTCAAAGCCACAGACAACACTCCAGCCATACAAGGCTACAATGCCTTCCACACGATCAGACCTCAAACAAGAATGAAAGAACCAAAGACGACGGTGTATCCATCTTCATTAAAGACAAACACACCTCAAGACTGGTCAGACACTATGATTCCCTAGAGCTACTCAAAGTCCAACTAACTGTAGGTAAAACCCCCTTCCATATCATTGTTAGCTATAGGTCTCCCACCATGAACCACAAGGAGCACTACCTACATGGATCTACTTGAGTCATACACAGCCAAACACCTTGGTCATGGGTGGTTTAACCTATCCTTCCATTGACTGGGAGTCATATATAAACACAAACACAGTCACTGTAAGGTTCCTGGACTTTGTTAATACAAATGCTCTGGAACAGATATTCTGCACCCCCCACAAGGGGCTCGAATGTCCTTGACTTAGTACTCACTAACATAGGGGGTCTCTGCACTATCCCCCCCCCCCCCATCTGTTGCCCTCCCTGGTAAGGTCTGATCATAAATCAGTCTCATTCAAAGTAATGATCATACCTGACCTCCACCCCAAGAGCAAAAAGGATGAAAAATTTCTCCAAAGCAAATTATAGCCTCCTAAGCAATGTCATAAATTGTTTCAAACCCCCTACTACCACCATCAACAATGATTCCTATACAGATATGTACACAGATGCCCTGTATAAACACCTATACAAATGTATAGACTCAGCTGCACCTAAACGAATCAAAACAAGGTCCTCACAAAAAACAAGCTACCCTGGTAGACATAAAGCATAAACAGGTTATACAAGAAGAAGAAGAAACTAATGTCCAAGAACAAGAGGGAACTGACTCAGCAGAGGAAGGACACCCTCCACAGCTTGAACAAGGAAATTAAACATCTTGTAAAGTTCTCTAAAGCCAATTACAAAGCTAAGCTTGCATCCCTAGCTAAGGATAATCACAAGGCATTCTTTAGCTACATTAGAAATCTAAAAGGGAAAGCCCAGCTTTGTGCTGAACTAGTAGTAGACAGTACCACTCATACTGACCTTGAGAACATTGCACCAAATCTGTCTGCTAGCAGGTTGGTTAACTTCAGCCCCCTGTCCCCACCAGACATACCCCCAAAGCATACCTGTCACCAGTCCTCTACCTAGTATCTCCAAAAAGCAGGTCATAACCACACTCTCCATGGCCAAAAACATAGCCTCTATGGGATTGGATAACATCCTATGCTGCCTACTAAATGGTCTAAAACAGGACCTAGCAGAACCACTTGGCACTCTCTTCAACCACATTCTAAGTACTGGCTTTGTCCCAGCAGAGTGGAAAACAGTAACAGTAATTCCCTTCCACAAAGGGGGGTCCATCAACCGACCCTGGGAACTATACACCTATAAGCCTAACTAGCCTCATCTGCAAGGCCATGGAGAGAATCATCATAGAGCTTCTCACCAAAGACATAGGTGACTTTCAAACTCTTAACCCGGCCCAATTTGGCTTTGTCAAGGGTAGATCATGCTTAGTAAACTTGGTGGACTTCTTCAAGAATGTCACCAAAGCCAGTGATGAAGGCAAAACAGCACATACGGCCCATTTTGACTTAGACAAAATTCCCCACTCGGGCATCATTAAGAAACTAACCTAGCTGGGAATTAACCCATATGTCACTAGATGGATAGCCAACTGGCTCTCTCACAGAACTCATACAGTCACAGTTGGGGATTCCACCTCTACCAGCAGACCAGTTAGCAGTAGCATAGCACAATGATTTGTGCTGGGCTCCCTATTGTTTGGAATCTATTTCTCAGAAGTCCAGGTGAAAATGGATGGCCTGTGACTTACCAAGTTCACCGATGACTGCACACTGGGTGCAATCATCGAGTCCCCCAACAGTGTTGGCATACTACAAAAAGGGCTTACACAGACAAATGATTGGTGCCAAAGCCATGGAATTAAACTAAATGGAAAAAATGCATTATCATCCCATTTGGCAAAGTGGAAGTCCCTGCACATTACAATATTAATTGTAGCCCCCTTTAGCTCAAACCCTGTGGTGAGAGATTTAGGAACACTGGTTGATAGCAATCTTAACTTTGGTCACCATATGTCCACAATGGTAAGGAAGGTCTTCTACTTTGCAAATCTCATAAGTAAGGGCATCACATCCAGAGCTAAGGATGTTATAACTCCCCTGTACTCATCAGACCCACTAATAGACTAAACCTTTCCCTTCTGTATGTACTTCACCAGACACCTGCAGCAGCTGGAGAAACCTCAGAGGTTTCTCACCAAAAAAATTCACGGTCTTCAACACATGACCTACATGAACAGACTGAAGGACCTGTCACTGTACTCTGTATCTTACAGTCTGTTGAGATGTGACTTGTGCCTGGCCTACAGAGCAGTCTTGGACCCTGGCCTGATGGGAATGCTGCACATCTGCAAGTCAAGGGGCAAGATTCACTTGCTCTAGGGATCTTAACCTAGCCTGTGACATTAACAGGACATGCTGGAGGGAGAGTTATGTCTCCTGATTCATTACTCTAGGGATCTTAACCTAGCCTGTGACGTTAGCAGGACATGCTGGAGGGAGAGTTATGTCTCCCGATTCATTACTCTAGGGATCTTAACCTAGCCTGCGACGTTAGCAGGACATGCTGGTGGGAGAGTTATGTCTCCCGATTCATTACTCTAGGGATCTTAACCTAGCCTGCGACGTTAGCAGGACATGCTGGAGGGAGAGTTATGTCTCCCGATTCATTACTCTAGGGATCTTAACCTAGCATGCGATGTTAGCAGGACATGCTGGAGAGACAGTTATGTCTCCCAGAGATTGCCACTCATCTGGAACAAACTCCCAATTCACATAAAACAGAGCTCTTTAATGACCCTATTTAAGAGTAACTTAGACAACTGGATGGGAGACCGTAAATTTACCCTGGGGAATGTCACCCATGTCCCTCTTGGATAAGGTCAGTCGGTGCTGGCCATAGACTCACACTGCAAATATTGACATACAACCTGGTCAATAAGTGAACAAGGGTATAACATGGATAGGCTTATAAAGGTCCTAGGGTCAATAGCCTAGCAACCTCCTGTGAACCTATATCCTAAGGCATAAAGGATGGTTTACTCCATGTTAAAAAAAAAGGATGAAGGATAAAACAAATGTCCCAGGGTAGTGAGACTGATAACCAGGAATCGTTTAAAAAAACAGCTCCTTTGTAACTTTGCAGAGTTTGATGAAACTGAGTGTCCAGTGGTACACTGGCTGAGATGGCAGGTAAGTGAACACTGATGGAACAATGCACTAGTCAGCAGCTGAAGAACTCTGAAAGGCACTGCAAGAGCTGAGGAAATGTTTCAGTTAGACTCTGTCCTGCTGTGAAATTCTGATGAGGTGCTCAGAAATATAGCTGCCTAAACCTGTAGCTCTGCTGAGCTTCAGTCATAATAAAAGATAGACAAAAAAATTCAGTTTAGTGCCAAAATACAAAAAGATATCCAGAAGCACAGCCAATCTATGTTACTTCAACACAGAATGTAGAATTACTGGTTCCTTGGCTCACTGTCTTCACCAAGAGCATGGAATATTTTGACTTTTCTTATTTAAATGGTATTAAATAGCAATTCTATCATGTGAAATAATCATATTTTAAAGTGACCTAAGGCTACTCTTATAACAATACCCGATCAGCATTTTATAACTCATAATCCTAGTTATTAGCCAAAATAAGTATCAAAATAAAATAAATAATACAATGATTATATATAGTGCCTAAATACAATGGCGGTTTCAAAGTGAACACTAAATTCATTCCCTTGGGTATTACTTTACTTATAAAAGAAGTAACATTTATTATGTTTCGTAGACCACGTTTAGCAATCAGAAACAAATATATGAATAGGCTAGTTACCACAATCTTTATTATGTGTCATAAATAGTAAATTAAAATATCAAAAACATAAAATATAATATTAGACAAATCCATTTGGGAATGAGGGCCATAAAGTCTCCTCTCCTTGATTTAAATGAGCTTCCAGAAAGTTCTAAAGCTTTATAAAAGTAAACTTTAAGGTAATATTTTCAAGTGTGTGTGTGTGTGTGTGTGTGTGTGTGTGTGTATATATATATATATATATGTGTGTGTGTGCGTGTATATGTGTATATCTATCTATATATCTATATTTTTATATATATATATATATATATATATATATATTTATATATGAGACCATAAGATCAACGTTTTGAAACTTTGAACGTTTTTAATGGAGATTGCTGTACAGTGTGGATGGGAAATTTACCATTTTCCTCAGTGTAGTGTGATCTCGGAGTTGGAATATTTATTTAGCAGGGGGTGTGGGGGTGCAGGGGGGCTTGCAACCCTGCAAAAATGTAAAAAAAAAAATTTTTTTTTTTTATTATTACAGTTTTGAAGTTACAAAAATTCGATCTCATGGTCTCATTTGCTGAAGTAATGCCCAACCTGGGATCCATTAAAGAAGGTTCTTGACATTAATTTATTAAGGTGTGATAGATAATGGCTTCTTTCACTTCTTTTCTTTCATTAGCTAATGCAGGTAGGCCTTCAACTATTTCTGCAGCCTTAACTAGCTCCAAAGAAGCAATTGAAGGGTCCACTGCGAAGTGTCTGAAAGATAATAGAACTGATCATGGACCTATGAAATCTACCCAAATTTTTAGGGAATAGAAGATGCAAGACTTGTTTAAAGGGGGACATTCTCAAACATGCATTCAGAGTCCTCTATTACAATGAATCTGAAAGAAGGCCTGGCTACTCAATACCCAGCACATACAAGTATCTTTAATAGGTATTGGGATAATTTTGTGTCCCTCCATCCAAAATCTTCCTTCTTTAGATTCAGTGTTTCATCCAAAGAGACATGCTGTGGTGGGGAGCTTAAGAAAATAGTATTGTCATCATCAGTGTTGCAGCCCAAGGGTAAGTAAGCTAAACCCTCTATCACAGCCTGTCTCTGAGGATTACTCTGGGAGAGGGATCTCCTTGTGAGGCTTCTACTGCAAAGAGAATAGTGGTTCTTCCTATTGCAGGCATTTCTCACTGCAGTTTAACAAAACACTCCTCCATTAATTTTCTGTACTCAAATGGAAAAAGCAGTGCTCTGGCATCTGTGTGAATGGCATTATTCCTCTTGCATCGTAACATCAGACATCTGCTGGGGCTGGCATTTGTCCCAGGATAAAACATCAGTGTGATCATCCTTTGTGCTGACACCACCTTATTAGTCACAGCAACTAAAACAGTGGGAAAGTCAATACTGATGTGCTGTGTGGGAGGAAGTCATCTGCTAGCTAGGTGACCAATCCAGACAAACACTTGTGTACACCTTGCAACCAGCATCCAATTATAGCTCATTACTGCTTCTTAGCTGGAAGGCCAACTCCAAGGCGTGGAAAGGATTTGCCTGGCAACTGTCTTCCACTCCACTCTCAACCTCATCAATAATTATGGGGCCTAGAGCTGGGGGGATTCCAGACTTACAAGTTTCTTGAATACAGGTAGATGAACTGTTATACATGTGGTCAAAGGAACTGTACATCAAATCAAAATCTCTGTCTGGGTGGCCCAGAAGTTAATCGCGGTTGTTCTCCTCCTATAACAAGCTACTTACAACATCTCCAGTTTTCATTGTTTTTACAGTATTGTCAGGAGTCCTAAACCCAGAACTAGATTCACTTGTTGTAAAGTAGGTGGGCATCTCCTGGGCTAAGGTGACTAACCTGAGGTGTCCTCTGTCAGACTAAATTTCAAGCCTCCTCATATGTTCTTATTAAACTTTTACAATGATCACAATTTGAAGTGTCATGCTCCATTCCTAGGCAAAAAAGACAACACAAATGATGAGCCTTTGGGGAAATCTGCCTCACAAAACACTTGCTTTTTTTTGACAATGCTATTACCCATTCTCCATATTTTATTCATTTGTTTGTTAAAAAATAAAAATCCAAGAATGTTAGAAAAAGTCAAAAAACACGCAGCCAACTATGCAGTTAGCAAGTATGATAATAACAAGGCAAAAAAACAAAAATCTATACTTATTGTTCTTTTTGTCACCTGGAAAGTTACAGATCGATTCAGGATACAATGAGTAGCCATTTACTTTGGTAGAAAGGAAGGGGAAAAGCAGATGGTATGCATTATACTGTCCTTTTTAGCTGCACTTTCTGTTAAAGGCCATGGCAGGAGAGGTAACCTCACACACTACCTGGTAACTTCCGACTGCTTTGCAAGTCTAGCTTGAAGACTGAAGCCCACCTGCAGCTTACCCCGGTCATACAATGAATGCAGACCAGTAATGAACCTTTAAACATTCATGATATATTCTGTTAAAAAAATGAGTCTTAATACATTGTTATAGGCTAAAATGTCCAATGCAAATGACCAAACTTCATTTAAACATGTGAAACAAGCATACTTCTCACATGTCTAGAATTTTACAGAATGTCCATTTTTTGCTTCATATTTTTTGGTCTGTTCCTCATTCACATTCTGGTTCTCTGGCAAATCCATGAGGACTGAAGTCACTAAATAATGACAGACAATTGAGTTTGACTTCATATTCTTTTAGAAAATGCATGCTAATGCAATACCTGTTAGTCTGTTAACTTTCCAAGTTTATAAGAGCAATGTTTAAAATATGTCCCTGATTTTGGGCTTTTGTTCCCCCTTTATTTTTGGCTTTTTCCAGAATTAATGAACTAAGATGTTGAGAGGTATGCTTGAATAATATGCTAAGATACTATAAAAGTATATCATACAAATACCACTTTTCTACATGGATGGATATACACAGGTCGGCTGCTTGTGAACAAGTGACTTGTTTCTACACTTTAGTCTGGCTCTGATGTATGTTAACAGTCAGGAAGGTCTTGGTTTTGAATTTCCATTATGTGCTGGTGTAGTTAGTGTGATGGTCACTGCTAAGCTGTTAGGCAGTAGCCACTGTGTGCAAAGTCCTGTAGTCATCACAGAAGAGTATGCATTTTGTTAGCTGAGGCATAAAACACTGATGCATACTACACATTCTGGAATCAAATACTGATCCATAGAGCTATTACTGCATAAAACATCTGTCTGTAAAAACAATGCAGTAATATGGTTATAATCGATATGTATAGGTTAATGACAGAGACATAGTGGTTTAGACAAATATGTAATATCTGTTCTTGGCAGACGTGGCTGGCTTATTTTATAATATATATTTTCTGCAAATATCTATATATTTTGACATTGGACTCTATTATACGGTGTCAATTCACTTCTGAATATATATATATGGGTCTACTTCTATTCATTGACAGCCCATTTCACTGAAACCCATTTGGTCGACAGCTCATTTCATCGATAAAAGTATTCAAGGCAAAAACCTGGGATTTGCCCCCCTCCCCACTGTTGTGCAACTGTGGAGTTGTTATATATAGTTGGGGGGGGTGGGGGGGCACAGCCCCCCACCTAGAATGTTTGTCAATGAAATGAGCTGTCGACCAAATGGGTTTCAGTGAAATGGGCTGTCAACGAATAGAAGTAGACCCATTTATATATATATATATATATATATATATATATATATATATATATATATATATATATATATACAAGGATACTAAATGCAGCTGTTAAATGTTTATCTAATTCGGCAATATATGCTTGTCCTAGTATGTGACAGATGTAGTGATCATACTGAGGTGTTGGTTCTGCTTCAATTTCCATTGAATATAACCTTTTTTTTTTTTTTTACATGAGTGAGTGCACAAAAAATTAGTTAACATTTCACCTCTGTTCACATGTGTAGGCATATAATGGTTCTCGTAGAACTCATTCACTTATTTGCTTCAAGAATATTTTAGTGTTGAGCTTTTGGCCTGATGCCATTATGTGGTTGCATTGATTTCTGTTACACAGCTCAGTTCTCAGAGAACCTTGCAGTATACTAAATTATTTGGTGCTGCCCACAAGTCAGTGCTTCACTTGTGTTATACTGCCCCACACTGCGCTGGAAAGCAGCCCTCTACCACTACAGGACATTTTCTATGAACTGCATAACTCTAGTCGGGGCACACTTATAACAGTATATGGTAAATCCAATACCAGCATCAACAGTGCAGGCAGGGCAAAGATGGGATTCTTCCTCACCCAATCAGCAAGTGTGAATAAGGGGGCTTGCACAAAAATATATATGCCTTTTGAGTATCACTTCTTGTTGTTTTGATTACAGGTGGTACAAAAGCTTTTCTTAAATTTAAAACAAATAAAGCAGAAGAATCAGGAAAATCAATTCCAAATCAAGATTTCATTGACCAGAGTTTATTCTCACAAGAACATTGTTCATAAAAACACAAAAATGAATGGTTTTGCTTTAGACAGTCAGAAATAGACCAAATCTGGTAACAGAAAATGTCAAATGACTGCTGAGATAATATGCAAAAGCACAGTTTCTCAGTCAAACATTAACAGCCTTTATACATGCTCACTACAGACATATATCTTCTAATAATAAATACATAACTTAGTGGTATGTGTGATGTGCACTACTGCTATAAGTTGAGTTGATGCAGTGACTGAGAACTGTATCACTCAGAAAACTGACATGGATATTTGTAGTTGCAATATATGCTGGATTAATGTCATGTTGAACATCCTGATGCAGCGCTGTGGGAATTCACCCCTCAACTTGCAGGCATTGAAAATAGGTATGCAGACTCTAAGTACATGTAGATAAACATCTGGGTACCTAATTAGCAAAGAATGTACATACCAAATTGTACAGAACTCCTCCCAGTTGTAGTGAAATTGTGTGAAACTATTCAGAAATGCATATAAAAAACTCAACAGAATTATGATCATATTATCAAAGACAGTGTAAAACTGGTATGCTTTAATGAATGATACTACAAATATCTACTTCTCAAAATAATTTCTTGTCACATCTGAAAAAGAAAGATGTAATGTGGGTCTTCTTACTTTTATTGGTGCCACCAGCATCTTGGTAATGTAGTCTGGTTTCTTGTGTTCTGCAGAGCTTCAAAATCATGGGTGTGTGTGGGTTATTTATAAAACTGTGTGAATGGGTAAATCAACCCAGAAAACAGAAAAGTGCCTGAAAATGGGTACAGTTGAGAGGTGTATGTAGGAAATGCTCTTCAATGTCTCAATTGTTGCAGTGCCAACTTCTTTTGTCCTAATCTTCTCCAAATTCTCCAATCCCTTCCAGCTTAACCTCCAGTAATAGCAGTCCCACTGGTGCCAAAGCACTCAGCGTTCAAACGGATGTCTATTTAATATACACACACGTTTGCCTTCACAAATGGGATACAAATGCTTTGAATACAAAGGAGAACACATATGATGACTTATGCAGCTCACAGCCTTAACCTGCCTCTCATAGAAATCAGAAAAAGATCTTTCTGATCTCTTTGGTGCGTACCATTTCTGATCTCTTTGGTGCGTACCATTTCTGATCTCTTTGGTGCGTACCATTTCTGATCTCTATGGTGCATACCATTTCTGATCTCTTTGGTGCGTACCATGTGGCAGTTCATTTTAGAAGTTTTAGTTTTATACTTTAGTGGTTTGAGTGCACTTTAGTCTAACCCATTCTATGAACATGCATACACTGTCTCACTGTGGAACTAAAACACATTATTTATTGCTTATGTAAATGAATAAACATTGGGATATACCTAATACAAAGAAATCTTCAAAAATGGCAGAGTAATCCATTGTTGAGTACAAATGTAATATTCATAAAGACATCTTGACAAGACAGCCTTTACCTTTTTGCGTTTTCAGCCTTGCTATTTCTTCTTTCTTTCACATAATTTGTGTGCAGCATATCACAATGATTTATTTGTATTTTTCATAGAATGTGGAATTTAGAATATATTATAATATTGATAAATATAACAAAAATATAGCAATCTTGAAGATGGAAAACATTTTGGAAAAAACTGACTTCGGTCAGACATTAAAATGGATGTGGAGATGTGGCTACTGGTTGGTGACCATCTATCTATTTAGCTTTATTTTCTTCTGCAGTCCTAAATTCTGGAGCACCTACCTCAGTCAAAGGAGAAACATTGTTACATTTTCAGCAAGTGGTTTCATTGAAAGCTTGGGGTGCGACTGTGTAGAATATTCAGAATCACTTAAGAGCTTTTAGCTCTAAGTACTAAAAGTGGCGTTTTTTATTTAGTTTTACATAATGTGGCTAAAGGGAGCACTCATGCTTCTGAGATGCATGGTTCTGCACTTAAACACATGTACTTATCTTCAGGGGATTCTGAATTATGGAATGTATTGCTGGCTTTGAAACCCTTTAATTCATGGATCAAACATTACAAGTAGTTCTTCCACACAGGGCAGACTGCTGCTAACCTAACAGAAACAGCAGCATTTCATTACACGGCTATATGGACTAAGCATTATCAATGCAACTGTAATAGAATAGATGCCTACGCTATGCCTCCAGGAATTCATTCATTCATACAGTGTTATACAGCAAAGTCCTTGACAGATCTGAGTCCTCCTCTATGTGCCTTCTTGAGTTAACTACTACATAAATATGCCCTAAACACAGTCCACAAAGAAACCACATATGTTTAGGTGAATACATATGCTCAAATGCAATAATATCCATAATGGACTTGCTGCCAATTTGCAGGAAGCTACTTGAGGCTAAAGTGATATTTAATGTGTTCACATGCTCCCCCCACTTTACCATGAAGTTAGTTATTTCTTCAGACTGCACTAATGATGATGCACTAATAATGCTCAATTTTCCACACAAATGGAGTTGTTAAACAAACAGTATTTGTTGAGCACATTACTCACATTTTAAATTTGTTCTTCAGTGTTTACTGTAAATCCCAGTAGTGGGTAATGATACATTGTGCTCTACGCAAAAGACCTCAGAACACCATCTTGCTTTGGCAGTCTATGAATATAAGGCATAAATCTTGCAAGAAGAGTCTACATACAACTGAGATAACTCATTAAAAACGTTAAACTGCACGTGTGCATTATAGGATCCCACCAGAATAATATATATGTACCAAAAGAAAACCTTGTGCAAACTAAAACTGTAAAGGAAATTATTTTTAGATTGCTTTTTTGTGTTTTTATATTGCTGTCATGTGAGCTTTCTGCACTGTTTGTATAATTATGTGATTTGTCATGTGATTACAAAGGGTTATTTAAAGTCTTGTGGCTAATGTATGTTGTACACTGAAGAAGTCTATGTATATTTTATAGACAAAAGCACTAAAATAAAAAAAAATACTTTGCCATTTTAGTTCATGCAAGTTTTTTTTTTTTGGTCTGGTTGTATTTGTACCAGTTTTTGCAGACATTTTTGTGCTTTTTGAGAATTTATATGTAGCTTTTCAGTTCTTTGTATGTTGATTAAATGCCATCAAGCTGGAATAAGAAAAGAGACTAATGTACTTCCTTACACCTGCTTCTGACACTGCATACAATAAAATGCTGTATTATGTGCAAAAAATTCTACAAATAAAATAGTGTGAAATGGTTAAAAGCAAGTTAATATTATTTAGTAGTTATCATACAGGAATGATTAATCAACCTAGTCTTAAATCCTATGCAACAAAAAAGCTAATGAATTCTATAATTAGAGCCATACTTCTCCATTCTCTAATCAGGCATAACTTCCATTACAAAGTCACTAACGTTGCATCATAACAACATTCAAATGGGACCTACACTATAATTAAATAATGAATAAAACATCTTAACTGAACGTGACTTTGTTGGCTGTCATAAATTTCATATCTATACATACATACATGCATATATATATATATATATATATATATATATATATATATATATGGATCCCTTTTAGATGCCCGAAATCTCACTTCACCGACAAGGAATCCGACGGGCCGAAATCACCGACAACGCAGATGACCGACAAGGTGAGAACCAGACGGACTCGGTAAGTGTGCGATAGAGTGAGGGATTTAGTGTTAGGGAGCAGACAGGTAAGTTTGCGATAGTGAGGGACTGTAATTTTAGGGGCGGGTTAAGTGAGTTAGGGTTAGGGTGCAGGTAGGGTGTGTGTGCGATAGTGACGGACTGTGGGTTTAGGGGTGGGTTAAGTGAGTTAGGGTTAGGGTGCAGGTAGGGTGTGTGTGCGATAGTGACGGACTGTGGGTTTAGGGGTGGGTTAAGTGAGTTAGGGTTAGGGTGCGGGTAGGGTAAGTGTGCGGTTGTGTCGGACCTTAGGGTTAGGGTTTGGGTTACGGTTAGTGCATGTATGGTTGTGTGTATTGTCGGTATTTTGTGTTGTCGGTCTGTTGGTGTCGGTGATTTGTGTTTCGGCGTTGTGGCGTTTCAGTTAACTGAAGGGGATCCATATATATATATATATATATATATATATATTATATATATATATACATACATACATATATACAAACACACACACACACATACACACATATATATATATATATATATATATATATATATATATATATATATGGATGTACTTCAGTAGATCGAACGTTTACAAGTTTGAACCACATATGGCCAAGAAAATATGTTCGAACTCGTAAAAGTTCGAACACTGAAGTAAAAACAAATCTTCTTCTTTTGGCTTTTTCCCAGTTAGGGGTTGCCACAGCAAATCATCTGTCTGCTCATGATTGGCAGTGGTGTTTTATGGTGTTGAGTTGCCAGCCCGGCGCCCAACCTTCCACAGAAGGCACACACACACGCTCATACTTGGGGCCAATTTATAGTGTCCAATCCACCTACAGCATGTTTTTGGGATATGGGAGAAAACTGGAGCACCTGGTGGAAACCCACACGACCACAGGGAGGACATGCAGACTTTGCACAGAGGGCACCCCAGCCGAGGATCGAACCAGAGAACTTCTTGCTGTGAGGTGGCAATGCTAAGCACTGCACCACCGTGGCTGCCCACTGAAATAAAAACAAATAAAACAACAACACTAAACGTCTATAGCAGGGGAGGTTCACCAAGTAAAATACCGTTATCAGGACTTTATAACATTTCATTAGTATTACAGCTTGTAGAATGGTTTACCTGATAAAATGATGAAAAACAGAGTTAGACTTTTTTTCGGTCTGCAAAGAAACTGTTGTAACAGAAATTATTAAATATATTTATTTTTGTAATTTGTATGTGTGTATATATATATATATATATATATATATATATATATATGTATTTTTTTTCTTTTTAATGTCTCCCCTGTGGCAATAGAAATAGCCGAATAATCAGTATGTCAGGTGATCTGCAAGAAAGCCCTCTAGATTGAATAACCCTTGGATTTCCTCTCCTGATTAGTATATCTTGGCACAATTCTGAAATATATCTAGGTCCCATATTTGGGGGCACACAAGCCACCTGCTGGCACATATGATGACATCTTGGTTCTGGTTAATAGGGTGCTCTCCACTTTGAGCAGAGTGCTCTGAACAAGCATAATCTGAAAGATGTACAGTTATATAATATTCCCTCTTAACCCCACTGAGTAAAGCTGGATGGAAAGGCTGTTCAAGCATGAAGGATGGTGGAAGGGTATTCAGTTTACAGCAAGCTCCGGTGTCCTAGGTACATGAAGACCACTGTCTCACAGGCAAGAACTCTGCCATCTTGTATCTCACTGGCTAGTCTCTCACACTCGAACTCAGCTAATGTGTTTGCGCGAAGTGCGACAGCTTCTCTCTTTCTGCACTGCTATCGCACCTCACTCAAACACAGCAGCAGAGTATGTGCATGGGAAGTGTGACAGCTGCAGCGAGAGATTGGGAGGGGTGGTAGCATAGTTTAGGGTTTCAGGCAGCAATCAGTAGAGGAATTTAGGATTAGGGAAGAGGGAGCTTTAAGTTTAGGGAGAAAGAGGGGGAGTTTAGATGTTCTCTGGTTTGATTCTCTGCTGAGGTCCCTTCTGTGCAGAGTCGCATGTCCTCCCTGTGTTTGTGTGTGTTTCCTACAGGTGCTCCGGTTTCCACGTTACAAAGACATGTGTCTGGAGCATTTCTCCCTGGGCCTCCGCTGTCAGTTGGCTCATTCCAGTCGAACTTTCCTGGTAAACAAATGTTAAATAAATAAATAAATTAAATAAATAAGTTCAGGTTTAGGGACTGATTGGGGAGTTTAAGTTTAGAAAGCAGGAAGGAAGTTTTAGGTTTACTAGATATATGCAAATAACCCCTTAAGAGCATAGCAGTGTTTCCGATACATGTCTTCTGAACACCCATGAAAGTCTGTAGGTACATTCAGGTCCATAAAGCTAAACCCTACTACCTGTGAACATACATATTTTGGCCTTTTATCCCATAGACCTCCACTATTGGAGGTTTAACTACAGCTTCATTGACATCTCTTTGTAATCCTCACAAAAGTTCTGGAAGCACCATAACTGTACAGTTTGCTGCTTAGTGGGGATTTCTGTTCAGTATTCAGTTCACATTCCTGTGCTGATCTTGCACCGAGTTTTTTTTTTCTGCCACTGGCCATTATCATAAAGGCAGAAATTATTTGCTTTTTTTTAATTCTGGGAATAACTGCTGTATCTGGAAGTCTGCAACTAACTGTGAAATGAAACCTGAAGTTAATATAATTTTTCATTAGAAATACCAGAACTTATTTGCGGGCTAAACCTATAAGTGTGTCAGCTAATATATTTAACACCCATAAACAAATGTGGAAGGATACACTACATCAATAGATTTGTACACATGATTTTCAATGTTTTAAATTTATACTCACTGAGATGGAAAGTATGCTGTGTCCTCATCCTACCCAGTTCATATATATGGTGAACGAAAAAGCAAAATCGGTCAGAAAAATCAAAAAATTGAAATTAAATTCTTTATGTTTAGCACGTTTGTTGATCATGGGAATACTTCATTTTCTGTTTTTAAATTAACAGAAGTTGGGCTACTAAATATTCCAGCATGTGGTCAGCAATCGTTCAGTGTCAACATCATCAGAAGTGGCAATTTGTACTTAATTATTCACATATATTGATGTAAATAGCTAGGAAGAAAGAATATAAAATACAAACAGTTCAAGTTAAGGGAACTCAGATTTATAAACTAACTTGGCTTTGAATACACTTGGATTGGAGAAATCACCACAAATAACCTCCATTTTTATGATGGAGCACAAACACCAGTGATTACCCAGCTATACATTTTTATATTTTGGGGGGGGGGGGTGCTGCTGCTGCATTTCGATTTAAAACCATACCATAAATACAGCAACAGGCTAGAGAAATTATGGCATTCTTCCGAGCTGGAAGGAAATATCAGAAGAGGAAATCCCAATTATCTACTGTACAGGAACTTCATTCATAAATGGCATAATGTCATTTTTTTGCATCCTGTAGCAGACATTCAATGATAAGCATTCCCTGTCTTGAACATGAACATATGTGGACATGATAAAATAAGGTGAAGAAAAAAGATCACAATCTAAAAGAAAAGTGAGGAAATGGCTGTAACGGCAAAGCATCAACTATCTCAAATCCATTTCTGATTTTTATGAAATATGTATAGCTGAACTACATCTAGGTTTGATTAAGTGGAAACAACCATTTCTTCTTCACAAAAATAGCATTCTGACAAATTTTAAACATCCAGATGTTTCATTTACAAATAATACTGCAATTGATTTAAATTACAACATAAACAGTTTCCTGCTTTATAAAAAAGTGCATGCACATATTTCATTGCTTTCCTACAAATATAAAAATGTAAGCCGGCATGAAACTGTATCAGTTTTAACAGTATCTGATGTAATACATGCACAGTTTTAGAAAGGCACTGTGCTGTATTTTACAAAACTTTTATTTCTGTATACTTTTATGGGCATGTCAAGGACCTCAGAGTGTGATATTATGTAAAATAACTACATCTCACAGCCTGACATCATGTCATCAAGACATCAGACAGAGTTATTTAGCCACAGGATAAGCAGTGCCATGTGATACTGCTCATGAATGTAATTCCACAAACTTAAGTTGACCAAGACACTAGTTGGCTTCTTCTCTTCAACCAAGAAAAAGGCTTCTGTCATGGTGAAATCAGCTGTTCTTTTTTTGTTGGGGACAGAGGTTCTGATTTCAAGATATACATTTTGTTGAATAACACGTGGATTCCAAAATCACATAATCACATGGGTGAATGATAAAAACAGTGAACCACATCCTTCCAAATGTGTAAAACAGAAAGCAAGGAAGTGACTGATTCTTGCAAAATCACCATTGATTTGAACGGTGATTTTAAAGCAACACTAGAACTGGTTCGAATGTCAGACATCATTTTTACCATTTTTGACATACGGTAAAAACGACTTTCACAATTTCAGCCATAGGAGTCGATGAAATTACTTAAAAATGTGGTGACTTGCAACAAAATGATAGTAAACCAATGCACACTGTAACTGCTGTGTATCAAATTTTGTTTGAAAAAATATCACACACACACACACACACACACACACACACACACACACACACACACTCTCGCTCACTATTATTTCTTCTAACTACGCTTCATTTGTTTTCAAGAAGCCTACAGTTATCCTTCCATTTTAAATGTTTTGGTAATGTATACACTGAAAAAAGTGAACAGATTATTAAAACTCCTTGCCACTTACAGTAGAAACTAAAGTGTTTGTTGATGCCTAGAACCAGCTAAGCAGCCTTCTGGACAATGATCTAGTTAGGTACTGGCACATCTTTTAATAATCTTATAGCATATATAGCTGTAACTAGCAAATGACTAGTCCATAAACTATGTCTTGCCAAAACAGTCCACACAAAACTAAATGAGAACTTTTTATCCCAGTTACTACAGAACACTAATTTGAAAGCTTTACAAGTTACGTTTTTTTGTTTTTGATACCAAGTCATTTTGCTCTGAAAATCCCTTAAAGTTTTGTGGCATGTGAACCAGGTACCTATCATGTGAAAGGGATTCTGTAAGATGACATGGATGTCAGAATAGCAAAAGTGTCCATAACAAAGAGAAATGTAGTATCAGCAGGATGAAAGCAGAAATTGACATTTCAGTGCTTCTTTCACTTTCTGATATTGCCCTGTACAGCCTATATATACCATGAGAGTGCAAAGTCATGGCTTAAGCAGGCACGTAGTCATCAGTGGCCATGATGTGACTTTTAGCACATATGCAAGTTGTTAGAAACTTCCAGAACTAGTACTACACTCTCTCAAAACAGACAGTGGTGTTAAAGGCCGGTAAAATCCTCACTTTCATCATTCTCTTCAGGCTCTCTGGATTTGCTTGTAGAGTTTGCTGCACTGGGAGGATTACCGTAAGTACCTGCTTGCCGAGTTCCTGGCCTGCTCTGACCACTGGTACATGGCATGACCCTCTGGCATCTTGGTTCTTCCTGGCTTCGTGAGGCAGCGACAGGGTCTGATTTTTCATGTACTGGAAAACAATCGTGCTTCTTACAGCTGAATAATTTTGCCACTAAAGGTTTTCGGAGATTGACATTCACTGACTCCTGAACTCGTTGCTTACTACCCAGATCTCTGTAATGCAGATCCACTTTTATAATCAGATCACTCTGAAAAAAAAAGCATGCAATATTAGGCACAAACTATAACTTTAAAAGAACATGTAAACTTACAAAAATAGAGTGCATTTTAAGTGTTTCTAGAAGATAACGGGTACAGAACTTAGTAACAGCTGATGTTTAATGCAGTTAGTCAGTAGGTCACAGAATACTGACCAATGGATGTCTAGATGCCAATACCTCCATTGGACAGTATTTTATATAGTAGAAGGTTGAAGATGATTACTGTTGCCTACAGCATGTACCTTCATCGCCAGGATTTTAAACACTGTACAGACCAGCTTTGGCCCCTGGGGCACTGTAACTACCAAAGACCATGCTAAGTGATCAGATGCCCTGAAATGAACCAGTTATGTGATCAAATGCCCTGAAAATAACCCAGTTAAATTCTGGAAATCCATCAAACACTCTCTAAAAATACAAGAAACTGAACTGGAAAATGGGGGGGGGGGCTGGGATTTGCTGACTAGAATCAACTTACAGTTTTGGTAAGTCCCTTTACAAATACATTTGCTTCAGTGTCAGCTCAGAATGCAATGTGAAAGGAATGAAACCCATGCACTTGAGAAAGCTTGGAGCTGGGATTCTATCATATGAAAGCAGAATGTCCCACCAATGTCAATGTGTTGTACCTGTTTAGTTATGACGCTAGCAATTTCAAGCAACCTAAGACAAGATTATTTATTTGCAATGCAGTGCTACAGCAGGTGGAGGTTACTTGGGCAATTTCCACACTGCAGTGACTCGATGATGTCACAAATGTCTGGGAACACTACCCTCTAGAAGAAGATGAACTCCCTAACCATTAATAAAATGAGCTCTTGCCTGATATGAAGCACTTCACTCCCTACTGAAAGCATAAACAATTCAATGGTTCAACTATGTACACAAACTGGAAATCAGGTTACATCTCCATCATCAGCATCTGAGAAAAATATGTTGCTTGGACTTTCTTGCAGTTTTAGTATGAATGCTTTCTTAATACTTCCATGCAGAAATAAATTGTGAACATACTCCAAGACTGCAATGCTCTAGAGAAAATTAGTAGTAGGCACACTACTTGCAAGTGAACTCGTACAATGCAGCACTTTCGAAAGAAATTTAAAGTCAGTGAAGTATATCTCATTCCCTCAATCCTATGGAAAATTAAGCAGATACTCTTCATAGTATAAAACCAGGCTCTCTCTGAAATAAAGTTGGCAAGACTTTAAAAAATGTATATAAAATCTTTTATGACAAGTCACTACTTGCTGGCAAATATACATAACATGCATACGCAGGTGTATACATACATACATACAAGCACATACTCACACACAGAGGACTGGATCCACCAACAAACCTCTTAACTGCTGTGCGGTTTTTGCAGGACATCCCAGATTTTGACTCATATTTTTGCCCTGTGCCTCATAAAATGTTTCATTTTCATGTAAATTAAGACATTAGAGTTTCATGCTTCTTATTGTTCAAAAATCCACTGATTTTTGGTCTTTGTCATCCATAAATTTGATCTTTATCTAGAATTACTGAACAAAGTTGAGAGGTATGTCCATCAGAGTGATCTGCATGGATCTCCTGCAATTACTTTAATTTATAACTATATGACTACAAGAAGGTGATAGAACAATATTTTCTGACCACATAGTCTGCTGAAATGTTGAGAGGTTTGATGAGGGATCAAGGCTTGTTAGAGCTTATATTTCTGTTCAAGCACCAGCTCTGTCTTCTTCCGTACACCTCATGTAGATGCTTCCAGGCTAACCAATAGAAGGATGGGGTTTCCAGTCACTCCCCTATTTAATGCACGATTCCTCACACAACTAGTTAACCATGACATCATCTCTCCCTTTCCACAACTGGGTCCTACTGACCTCTGCTAGGGGTCAAGACTCTCCCACATCACTTACCCTCCAGGCCAGCATATCTGTCTTCACCTTCTTATCCTTCTCTATTGCAGCTTCCTGTCATTCAGTCTGTTTCGCCTATATACTGCATCGCTCCCTCTTGCTGTATGGTGTGTAGCTTGAAATTGCTGTCTTCTGCTCAGTGGGTAGAATCACTTGTATTTTATTTATGGCTGAAGTAAGTACTGTATGAAGTCATATTGTCACGCTACTGAAGTTCCCAGCATTGCACAGAGTCATTCCTCACTTCTCATTACCATTCAGTTGCACAGGCTTTAAGTCCATGCTTTTATACATGTACTGTTGCAAGCATGGGTAGTCATTTACTTATTTCCATCAAGTCATGAATTATTCCATGCCTCATTGCACTATATCTACAAAGTGCCCAAAAAGAGACAGCTTATCTGATTTGCCCTTTAAGTGCATTTAACATTCTACCTTCTCTACGACTTGCTCTTTCACCCTTCTCCACCTATCTGACATCTCTCTTTCACCCTTCTCCACCTATCCCACTACATCTCGCACTTTTGCCCGTCTTCACCTATTCCACTGCATCTCGCTCTTTTGCCTTTCTCCACCTACCCCACTACATCTCACTCTTTTGGCCTTATTCACCTATTCCACTACATCTCCCTCTTTCACCTTTCTCCACCTATCCCACTACACCTTGCTGTTTTGCCCTTCAATGCCTATCCCATTGCCTTTTGAAATTTTCAGAAGATGTACTGTCCATCACCCACTCCAAAAATCTATTTTATAGGTCTACAACCCACTCTGTGGAAAGTACTTTTGCAGATTCAGAAAGTAACCGATCCCTATTATGTGTGCATGCACACCCTCTTCCTTCCTCCCACCTTTCTGTTCATGTTGGCATCTTCACATCTAAACAATGTGACCTTGTGCACCAAAATCATGTCTTCATTGTCTCTGCAGGTTTCCAGTGAATACTACCTGATCATACTCTTTCCATATCATAAGACATCTACTGGTGAGTCTTTTATGGATTCCTTTCAGTAACCTAAACTCCCTTCTCTTCTAATCCATTCAGAAGTGAAAGAGTACTCAAGGTGTGGTCTGATTAGGACTGATTGCTTCTCTTCTCTACTGCAAATCTTTTCTCACTCTAGTACTGGTGAAATAATCCAGATGTGCTAAACACTATCAGACTCTTTTCCTGAGCTGTTTTTCATAATTTCACCTTCCCCACGTGATACTTTACATAAGGGCTCAAGCAGAGCTTTGCAAATGAGTCTTGGTTGCATTCTTCATGTTGTTTTTGTCAGCCTTTCTAATTATTTCCTTAGATTCTTTCCTCATTTTCCACTGCCACGCCTATGCTTGTGTCATTAATAAAGAAAGTGATTCTTCTCTCTGTTCTCTCAGCTACATCCGAAACCATATCTCTCAAGTGTACCTCATTACGAGGAACGTAACTCATTTGAGGTCTTAAAAGGTTCATGTTCCTTGAAGTTCCTCAAAGTTCCACATTGAAAGAGTCTGTCACACATTCAGTGTTAGGACTTTTTTTAAGTGAAATCCATGGTAAATAGAAATTAATCATATTAATCCATTAAAGGATCTTCTTTATAAGTAAAACCAGCATATTTAACCATTCTATGACCTTCCTAGCTGAAGTTGTTAGTAAGCCAATAGTATGTGTTCCACATTTTGCCCATTTGTTCCACATTATGAAGGCAAGTGTTCCTCATTTTGGAGATGGAAGGTTGAGAGCTATGTCCGAAACAAAAAGAGTATGGGACCCAGGACTGACCCCTGAGATACGCCAGTCACTCACTTCCTTCTTTCTGATGTTGTCCTTCTCACCACAATCCTTTGTGTGCTACCTTCAGCCTTGACAAATCCAGTTACTTAGTCCTGACTATCTCAAATCCCTAAAGCTTTCATAGATGCCACCTAAACTACACAGGACTGAACTGGAAGCTTTGATGAACTCCAGGTAGATCATATTTACTGGTATTTCATGTCATGTTGTCTTGTAACTCAGTTATAAAGCTGGGTCATGTTTGACTAAGCTCCTTCTAGCATTAAAATGGTGTTGGGTGCTGTACTGGAGGATGCTGTCTGCCAGCAACCAGCCTTCCCCTTAAGATTAACTTCTATGGCTTCCTCTGCAGGTATTTTTAGGGGGACATGTTTATAGTTCTCCTGATTTTTTTCCATCATCTCCTCTACTGTACAAAGACATTCTATGACACTGTTTGTTACTCTGTAGTCAGGAAGAACTTCTGAAATGTTAAGTTGAAGATCTTCATAAGGAAATCTCTTGGCACACTTGCCAAATTGCTTAAGACCCAAGAGATAGTCCATCTGATACTCGGACCTAATTCCCCTTTGAAACAGCTAATTCTTATTTTATCTCCTCCTGGTCAGCCTTTTTGCCTGTCCAATGCATCCCTCTCTGTCCAGCTCACGTTTAACATGACACAATCCCTTCCTTTTTCTTCTTGAAGGCTGAAGAAAACTATTTATCCAGAACCTCTGTTTCCTTCATGTCATCCATGACTTCCCTATCATCCTTACTCAACTTGATCATGTCTACGCCTCCCTTCCACTTTTCTCTATAAACATAGAAAGTCTTTATTTCCCTTTCAATTTCCCTTCTACCAATTCCTTTCAATTTGTAGCTGCTGCCCTCACCTCCATTATCCATACCAGTTTCTCTGGTATATAAAGACCTCATCACTTTATTTTTTATACTCTGATTACATACAATATTGATAACACCATTGGAAATGCTATTGAATCCACCGCACTGGTGTCTCTTGTCTTCTGCAAGGATTCCCAAAGTCCATTGTACTCTACAGACCTAGTTCCTTCATTTCCACTATAGGTAGTTTATCCTTTCTCTTTCTTACCTCCTACAGCACAGTTTGAGTTGCCCATTCTAAAGTCAGCCTGACATGGTCTCCACTCATATGGAATATTTCATCTCACCTGATGTATTTTGTTAACCAAGTGCCAAAGTACCAAAAGCTCTCTCCTGCCCTACACCAACTTTTCTTCTCTTGTACCTCATCTTTCATTGTCTACCTCTCCTTCAGGTCTATATTAGTACAATGAAAGTTTACCTTGTCAAACATCAAAATGTTGACAGCTAAACAGTGAAAGCTTAAAACCACGAATGGCCAGTTATGCAAATTTTTTCATAGGGAAAAAATTTGCTTGGCCGTTATCAGGAATTTATCCTCTTCCCCAATGAAGAGCAATCTTGGAGTTGCTATATTTAGTTAGGGGGGTGTGGGGGGGACAGCCCCCTACTTCAGTGGGTCCAGGGGCAAAGCCCCTCACTTAATTAGGGTTTAATGGTTTGTTTTAGTGTCCGATGGCCAAGCAAAGTTTTTCCCTGTGAAAAACTTTGCGGAAATGGCCATTTGCGGTTTTAAGATTTCGCTGTTTAACTGTCGACGTTTGGGTGTTCAACAAGCTAAGTGGTCGATTTTATAATACAGACCCTCTCCTTCCTATTCAGATATGTTTCTTGTGTCTCTTGTTGCAGTCATCCTTTCAGTGCTGATTTCCTTCGGTCTCCCTCCCTACAAAGGCTGAACTCCTCTCTGTGCTGCCTCTCTGCTTTCCCCTCTGGCCCTATTCACACTCCTCAAACTCCACTCTATTTTTTTTCAGAAAATCCTCTCTGACTCAT
This sequence comes from Protopterus annectens, assembly GCF_019279795.1. Classification (NCBI taxonomy): domain Eukaryota; kingdom Metazoa; phylum Chordata; order Ceratodontiformes; family Protopteridae; genus Protopterus; species Protopterus annectens. The sequence continues at coordinate 536,679,337 of NC_056749.1, read as the reverse complement.
ATATATATATCAGCCTCCTGTACTTCACTCATTTTTTTTTTTTTGCTCCTCACTCCTTCCCCCAAAGTCACCACATTTCCAGTCTATTTCCTTGCTCTTCTCACAAACCAGGCCCATGTTTCTGATATGTTCCCTATTATGTTTCCAGTTTTTCTTCCACTGGCAGCAATATCCATTTCTTTGGACATCTCATATGAACCTCTCCAGTCGCCATTCCATCTTCTTTCACCTATGAATACTACTGTGCCATTTCTTGTGCTATTAACTTTCCTTTCAGTCACAGATCTGGCACCCTCCCTGTATACAATTTCTGGAAGGAAAGAAGACCACTCTGAAAGGCCTTGTTCCCATCTCAGTTGCCCCTCTTGAAGTAACCTGTTCCTCTTCACAAATGTGCAAATATTTTATTTTTTTGTTTGTTTGTCCTATACTCACATGAGCCCTACCCCTTTTACACAACATGGAAGTGATTGCCATAAAAACAAATCTGGTTTGATGTCACCACAGGTTTTGAAAGTTATGCTTGACTTTGCTGTTCAATTAGGTCACTTAACTAGGAACATAAACTGTGTAACAACCTGCAAGTAGCAAGTAATGCAGCATATGAACAGGAAAACTTGTAATCAACATCAGTAAAGCTCAACAATGATTCACTGTTTCTGCTACAAACTCTGCAGAACAAGGCACACTTGCTGATGGACAGAAAAGTTAAAAAAAAAATCGTGCTAGGAGGACTGACCTGTAGTTTTTGAAGGCCACACAGTCGGAGGACAGAATCAGAATCGTTATCAGCTGAAGCTAACAGTGAATCTGCTCTGCTGTCATCTGCTAACAACATACAAGGCAGGTCCTAGAACAAACAATGCATAGAGGGGAACATCTGTTATGTAACATCATAATGAATTACAGTAGTTTTACTTAACACGATTACCACTTACTGTCTTAGAAAGGGTAGCTAGACCAAGCTACACATTATAAATTATGTTGCATTTCAATAACAAGTGACTTGCTTAATGTTATTATAGAAAGAAGTGAAACAGTTAATGTTATAATGTGCATGTCTGATAGCTCAGTAATACTGAATGGTAATGTCAGTAACATCAGGATACACCAGCAGTGGGTAAACTTTATTCTGTACAAAATGGCAGCATACTAGAAATGACAACAGTTCAGTCATCATGACCACACTGGTATAGGTACTAGTTGCCAGTGCATTATGGGATACACACATTCTTAAAACAGCTCTGCTGTACAATAATCTTAAACTGGCAATGGTCGTAGTACATATTCACAGTAAATATAGACTCTTGCAACTCTACCTTAGTTATCACATCCCTCATGAAAAGAAAAACTTTTCTTTAGGATAACAAAGTCTGGATATGTACAGAACCAATATATCATATGTTCAACACTCTGGACTGATCCCATCAGTGTATATAGTTACTATTACAAATATTATTATAGATGGAACATAAACTTAAAGAGAAACATCACTGGTAAGATGTGGTTAACAAGAAAATTGTACAGTCTCTTAGCTGACCATATGATTATTGAAAACTACTGGACAATCAGTTCTGACATCAGTTTTGAGTCATTTGGCACAATAGTTTTAAATGGATTAGAAACAGTCAGACATGATTGTCTCAGATGGACAGCACATGGTCTGCCACTACACACTGTCAATTTCAAATGTTCTCACTTGTCTCAGATACTGGGTTGAGGTAGCACTTTTGAAGGACCAGGAACATTGTCAAACAATGTGGACCTGATTATTCTCTGCTCAGACACATTTAGTTTGTTTTCCATAACACTACCTTGAGGTTGAGACTCGTCAGGAATGGGCCAGCTGTGCCTTAGTTACCACCTACCTAGGGTACTATATTCTGTTTGGGCCATGCAATATTTTGCAGAATTAGCTTCCTGCACTGCAACATCTGCTGTGACCCACTTTTTCTCCCCATCTAAATTTAGTTACCCTTGTTGGCTTGTTTGATGGACAGGTAATGGTTGTGTGGAATGGCATCTGTCATAAGCCATTTGTGTAAAGCTTTACTCACTGATCATTATATTTAGCGGAGTTGTATAAAACAGTTGTATGCTCTAGCTTAGGCTCTTAATATTAACGTTAGCTTTTATTTGTTTTCCAAGCATTAGCTATGAAGGGCTTACTCATGTAGCACTGTGCAGTAGTTAGATACAACACGAGAGTTCTGGGAGGAGCAGATTAGCTTAATATCATTTTAGCCGTTTGAATGGCTTGCTGTTTCATCATTTGCTTGGGGATGGTGAGGACTCACATGGTATGAATAAGCCCATAATCATTACTAAACTGTTGGAACTTTGACATAAACTGTATACCATTGTCTGTAACTACATCTATAGGCATTCCATATCTTGTGAACATGGTCTTGAACCTGGCTATTATTTAAAGCATTTCGTAGCTGATACATATATTATGAATATGCCGCAAAACTAATAGTCCACAACTATAATACATTTTTGCCTTCAAACTCTTATAAATCAGCATCTGTCTTTTGCAATGGACTTGTGGTAAATGTGCCTGTATTAATGGCTGTCTTCTTTGAGACGATTTATGAACAATACAGAAGTGAAACTTTTTCCCGTGGTAGTGGTGCTGCAGTAGCGTTGTCGCCTCACAGCAAGACATGTCCCGTTCGATTCTCAGCTAGAGCGTCTCCTGTGTGGAGGCATGCGTGAATGGGCGTACCTTCGTTGAAGGTTGTGCTTCAGGGCTGGTAACTCGGCACGTAAAAATCCACTACCAAACATTAGTGGACTGAAGTTCTGCTGTGGTGACCCCTAACCGGGATAAGCCGAAAGACACAACAACAACAGAAGTGAACCTTTATTATCAGCTTTGCAATGGCTTTGTTGATGTTGGGCCAGCATACTGACATGTTGGCTGTTTCTTGACATTTTGTGAAACCTCAATTACCTACATATATTTGTTGTAGAATTTCAGTACATTGTGTTGGGAAGTTCTTCTATTCTGTCTAGTTACAGAAAAAAAAAAACATAATGCTTTGATAGATGCAGTTTGTGTAGTTCTTCTATATAAGGTGTTTTGTTTGTGTCCAGTGATTTGGCCATCCATCTTGAACATATTGGATAACAGTTTGTAATTTGTGGTCATTTTTGGTTGCTTGCTTTAGCGTTTCTAGTTTCTTGGTAGACATTGGTCTGAGTGTTATGCTCTGCTCCTTTGGTATCTGACAATAGTTGGCTACCTATAAGATGTCTAGATAATACAGCTGCCATGTTTTCCAGATGCATGTATTGCTCTGAAACTGATCCTTCTCAGTATCAACTAACAGTCTTTATCATCCTAGGAATTAATCAGAGGAATCAATGGTTTGCAGTGAGTCTATAATTCAACAGTGCTGTAATAGATACCTGGAAATTCTCTCAAATGCCCACACACTTGTAAGGCATTCTTTTATAATTGGCAAATATTATTGTTCACCATAAGTTAGGATTCCAGCACAATAGGCAACTGTCTGTACCACTTGTTCTTCATTTGGACTAATGCTGCAACTATGCTGCAGCTACTAGCATCAGCAATCACTACTATCGGTTTTTATGACCTCAAAGTGTGTTGCCAACAGGGCTGTTGTTACCATTTGATTCACACTATGGAATGCTTGGGCTTGAGCACTTCTCTATGACTACGGTGCATGTTTTTAACAGGTCATTAATGGACGTGACACAGTTAAGAGATCTGGTACAAACCTGACTAAGTGCTTAGAGCTCACCTTAACTCAGTCAGTCAAGATGGATTCTGTAACCCAGCTATTGTGCTATTCTTGCTTGCATCTGCTTTCCTTTCATTAGCATTTACTCTGCGACCAAAGTAACAAAGATCAGTCTTTCCAAAAGTGAATCTTTCTTTGTTTAACTTTAACCCAGAATTTTAAGAGTGTAGGTTGCTAATCTTGAATCATTTGCCTCTTTAGCTGGACCAGATTCCAACATGTCATCATCACCATCATTAAGCCCACTGAGAAAGTCAGTCATTTTACCCTGAAAGATTTCAAATGCTGAGGTTAAGTTATACATCAGCCTCTGGAAAAAGAACCTTCCCAATGGAGTAATAAAGGTTTTCAATTTTTAGCTGTCTTTTCTCTAGTGGTATTTGCCAAATCCCACTGTAAGTTTCTAGCATGGAAAGCACTTTAGCATTAACTGATATGGGTGCGGTGTCTTCTAGTGTAGGTAGAAAGAATATTTTTCCACAACGTTATCATTGAGTTTTTTTTTAAATCAACACATATTCATACACTGCTATTTTTCTTTATTACTGGCAGTGGCAGCTGGTGACTTCAAATCAAAGGGGGGCTGCAGGAGACAGCTAAATGGGTGGGGTCAATGGGAATGGGTGTGGCCAACTAGAAAGGGGAGGATCTATGCTCAAAACCACAAAAACTGTAACTTTAAATACGCTGCCCTGGGTGCCAAACCATCATTATGAGAGTCCAATCAAGACAAAATGAAGTGTAGAAGAAAAAACATATTTCAATCCATTGGATGCATGGCAGCTTACTTAATATCTAGATGGAAACAAAAAGGTTGTGAGGCATGAAAAAATAAATTATTTTTTAAATACATTACTGGAATGCCAGTCAAAATCAAGTATATAAAAAAAAAACAAGCAGTACTCAACTCAAACAACTTCTCCTTGTACTCCAGTTCTAATTATAATTTATATTCAGCTTTATTAAAGTACCAAGTAACATGCTGAAAGTAGCAATCTCTGTGATACCCCCACATGTAAAAATGTTTCTTATCCAAAAAAGACCTGCTGCCTGACAACAACTACCCACTTGTTTCATGGGGAAAACATGATCAAAGTAAAAAATGAAAAGCAAGCAGGAAACAAGCTCAACATACATTCCTTAAAGGATCGCTGCAGAGGATATGGACCACACATGATAGATTGGCATTCTGTTTAGTTTGCAGGTAAAGCCTGTAATGAGCTCTTAAAATAATGTAATCCTGTCCTTTATTACAAATACTGTCTTATGCATTTCAATACCCAAGGCTTATATGTTATCTAGTTATATAAGTATTCTCTGCATGGCAACAACAGAAAGTCTTTCAATGTTGGCAATTCTTTAACAGTATGCTTATTAAAACTTACTTGCATCTTACAATCTCAGACAAGCTTACCAGACGGTCATTAAAGCACTGCTACTTAAACACAGAGCAACATGCACTTTCTGAATAATAATAAGCATAAATCAACATTATAAAAATATGACAGAAACCAGAACATTCTGCAAAATCAAGAACAGATGAAAAGCCATTGTAGTACTTGTGTCTACCTCGGATGGGGGATAGTCTGCACATTTACACTGCATAACTGCTCCTTGCCTTGCTTGGACACATCCAGAGTCACTACATGGAGGAGTGGGGTGCAACAAGTATGTCACAATTTGAAATGTCTCTGGCTGACTGCGATGGCCCTGATACACTTGTCATACCTCTCAACCTCAGAGCAGGAAATCTGGATAAAGCCATACACAGAAGTGGGACAAAGGCCCAAAAATAAGGACAATTTTTAAATATTGCTCTTATAAACTTAGAAAGATAATAGAATAGTAAATCTTGCATTAGTATGAATTTTCTGAAGGGTATGAAATCTGAAACTGAAATGTCTGCCATTATTTTCTAACTTCAGTCTTTAATGATTTGCCACTAATTTGCCAAAAAAAAAAAAACAGAATTTTATGAAAAATGGATCAAAAATGTGATTCAAAAATATAAAATAGCCACACAATACAGCTCGGAACCTGTCAAAGAAGGGCCACTTTTTAATATTGGTACTGCTAACTTGAGCAGCTGACAAAATAAAAGAATCTACATGCATTTCTGAAATAAAAGTAATCTATAACTGATTATTACAGTTATTTATTAATTGTAAACCCTCCATGTTTTCTTCCAAAATTGCCATTTTGCGGAAGGATTATTAGGAGAAGAGCAACATTCTGAGCCAAAATCGGGGACAGTTGAGAGGTTTGGATATGCCTAATTCTATAAAGCAATTTATTTGCATGTACCTCTCAACCTGTTAATGCAGGAAATCTGGACAAGGCCAAATATATGGGGGAACATATAAAAAGTACTAAAAATTACTCTTGTATAAACTGAGACAGTTGATCGAATAAAAGGTCTTGCTTTAGCATGCATTTTTCTGAAGGTTATGAAGTCTGAAACTCAGTGTCTGTCATTATTTAGTGACTTCATTCCTAAATTATTTGACAGAAAACCACAAATTTTATGAGGAACAAACCACAAATAAGAAGCAAAAATCTATTCATTCTGCAAAAATCTGGACATTTGAGAAGTATAGTTCAGCCGGGGCTGTCTGAGTTTGCTGCCCTTCCACCCCTCACAAAATCATGGTCGAATGGAGCTTCCCCCCTACAGCCATTCCAATGAACCATTACTTGGCTATTTCACCCCATTTACCATAAACACTAATGTGCATACTGCTTTACTTCTGCGATGATTTGGACTTCATTTGAAAGTTTTATTTTTCATTTTACAGCTCAAACACTAATAGATATATCTGCTAAACAAAGCAATGCAGTCTCACAATGAGAACAGACTTAGCATTATTAGCATTAAAACTTCTCTGCCCTTGAAAACTCACATTCACTGAAACAGCATTGAAACCCACATTCAAAGAAAATACATTTTGCCAGTGGCAGATTAACTTTGGGTTTGGGCTGTTTTCAAATCACAGGCCCCTTGCATACGAAACATACACATGCTCTTTCATACACCTTCCTGATTGTATTAAATTATATTCCTTGTACAATACAGTACAGTTTTAGAGTGTGTTTTAAATTTATTGCTTTGAAATTTTTCCAGTAAACAATGAAACAAAATGCATGCACCAGTAATGACAAAACTGCCCAATTAAGAACATTTCCATCATAAAAGTCTACTCAGACTTCTACAGTCCACCAGTATCAGTACATATGCACAATCTCTGAAGAAGTAAAAGTCATCTAAATAATTCCACATTAAAGAGATCTGTAACTAATGAAGAGGTTGCTGCTAGCAAACAACTTTGTATTTCATTGTTTCATCTAGAAATAAAGTGCCTGTTACCCTTGAGGAATAAATTGCATATCTTACACTAAAAAAATGATACACTAGCAATATTGCAATAGGGAATGGATGGCAAACTGATAACAGGTTCATAGTTGCTAGGTATCTTCACCAAAAAGGAGTGCAGCATCCACCCCTTTTGAAACACAGTACAGTATCAGCAATGCATCTATCTACTGTAGGAGTAGAACCCACAGCCTTCTGCATCAAAAGCAAGTATACTACCTGTTGTGCTATTAACAATGCAAGCATAAGCAGCACTGAACTTTTGCTCCCCTGCAGCTCTCAGCTCCTTGTAAACTCTACTCACTCAGCTATATCTCTGAACTTTGCAGCACAAAGAAATCTGGAAAAAGCTAAAGTTTATTGTGTGTGTGTGGGGGGGGGGGAGGCAAAAGCCCAAAAACCAGGGACACATTTTAAACATTGCTTGTATAATGTTGGAAAGTTGCTAGAATAAAATGCTGTGTTACCACCATACATTTCACTGCCAAGCCTTAAACCCAGGACCCTGTGCAAAACAGTCAGAGCAACATACCACTATGCCAAATCAGCTGTTTTGTGAAAGAGGAAGACGGAAACTTAAATGGCTGCCATTTAGTGAATTCAGTTCTCACCATAGCACAGCTGTCAACTTCTTAGCACAAAACATACAGCCCCCAAACAGTCAGTGAATTCAGTTCTCACCATAGCTCTCAACCGTATCACAAAAAACCTGGATGAAGCCAAGGGTTGGGAGGGTGGCCTAATGGTTAAGGTGTTGGCCTTACCAACACAAGGAGCAGGGTTTGAGTCTCACAAGGGATAATTGGCTAGGCTTAAAATGGCTTGCAAGGGCAGTTAGCTTAGAACTAATCTATGAACCTATAATGAGGGAATACAGTCCCAAAAATAGGGACAACTTTCAAATATCCATCTTATACACTTAGAAAATTGCTAGAATAAAAGCTTTTGTGTTACCATGCACTTTCTGAAGAATATGGAGTCTGATATTCAAATGCGTGTCATTTTTAACATTTGTTAACCGGAAAAGTCTGACTTGGAACAAAAGCTCATTTTTAGCAGAGGCCAAGGGAGAAACACTCCAGACAGGCACATGTTTTGTAAGATGGGAGGACACTAAAGGAAACAAACACAGGGAGGGCATACAGACTCTACACAGAAGGTAAGGCACCTCAACCAAGAATCAAACCAGAGAACCTGTAGCTGTCAAGCAACAATGCTACCACTGCACCAATGCACTACTGGCTTTGCAAGGACACAAAAATACAGAAACCACATATTTTATGAGGGATAGAACAACTATGAGGGAAAATTCTGCAACATGTTTACAAATGGTGGTGGGTAGGGAATTCAGGCTCTTGCCACCTGGGCCCAAGGTACAGGGTTCAAGCCTTATTCTCTATCCACCACCATGTAGCACCTGGGGCATTTCACACACGCACACACACTGTCCTCCATAATAATGGCAATCCTGCTGTTAAGGCTTCTACTGGCCGATCCACTCTGCAGCCCAGCTAAGTTTTGTAATGGGCACACACACACCCTACCTGTCCTCCATAATGGTGGTGATCCTGCTGTTAAGGTTTCTACTGGCTGATCCACTCTGCAGCTAAGTTCTGTAATGGCGGAGGCCAGCTAAATCTTCCTGTCTGTAATGGCCTGTGAGAGCACCAGCTAAATCCTCCTATCTGTAATGGCCCATGAGATGGCTGACGCATCCTGTCCCAGAAGATATGAGGAGGCCGGAGCCTCCTGCCTGTGAGCGATGCAGTCCAGTGACCTTCTGGTCTATGCGGTTGTCACTGCACAGACCTCTGGGCTGGAAGGGTGGAGTTTCCTGCCTTCCCTGTCCGAACTGCCTAAGAAAGCAGTCTGGAGCTCAGGAATGAGCACACATGTATGCATGGAGTTATGGTCTGCCTAAGACAGCAGTCAAGAATCATGCGCGGAGTCCGTGAAATTGTTTTATTTTTTTAATTTTATTTTTTAATTTCTTTTATTCATTTTTACAGGTGGGGGGGGGGTTGCAGTCCTGCAGTCCTATAGCATGAGCCACCCCTGATTACTGGGCTCACTGGAGCATATCACTCAGATGACTCAGTTACACTTTATATTATGCCACGAGCTTGCATTTTAGATTTCTTCCTCTACTTCAAATGGCCTAGGAAGTGATACCCTCCTAGATGTGGTTTAGACAACTGGAATAACATTCTAGTTTAACAAAAATCTTCACTGGCCTATAATCAAGCAGACTAACTTTACCAAGCACATCTATACTGACTTCATTTATTAAGGTAGTTAAACCCATCTTGTATACCACAGCTCAGCTAAGCAGATTATTTATGTGCAAACCATCCAACACATAAACCTAGAACTCAGATTTTGTACACTTGCACTCAAACATGGCTAGAAATATACCATTGCAGTTGAGTGTGCTTGCAGGACTACAAACCGCATTTGTGCTTCATGCAGCTGTGGACACTGATAAATGTCTATAGGCAGCATGCTATACCATAGTAACATCTGCCCCTGTATCAGTCATTCTTGAAACTCAAATGAATTCCTTGAAAGGAGTTTTACTTGACAGTCTGTTGAGCATAGTATATACTGAACCTGAGAAAATGCATTCAGAACATTTTTTTTCAGTTTTATTCTCAGAAGCAACTTCTTTAATTTGTCTAGTGATTGACAAACAAATATCCCAGCTTTTTACATCTGTTGCACCTTCTCCCTTGTGTTGCACACAGCCTTGCATCAGTTTGATAATGGTTACATCTCCTGCATTAGCCAAGCTTACACTCACTCTGCTTCTCATGCATTTGTTTAGTATGACCATTACTGTTTCTTTTTAGACGTGCCATTTGTCAGTATTTTACCTTGCACATATTACTGGATATATTTCAATAAGCATTATTTTTAAACTAATTCTGCCTCTCTGGTGATATGTATGACCTTCACTTCAAATTGTAACCTTTCAGACACTTCTGCATTAGCTGCCCGTACCTCCCAACTGTCCAGATTTTTGCCTCATATTTTTGGTATGCTCCTCATAAAATTTGTGGTTCTCTGGCAAATCACTGAGGATTGAAGACAGTAAATAATCAATAATGACAGGCATTTGAGTTTCAGACTTTGTATCCTTCAGAAAATATATAATAATGCATACAAAATCTGTTATTCTAACAACTTTCTAAGTTTATAGGGGCAATATTTGTAATCTGTCCCTATTTTTGGGGCTCTGTCCCTCCATTATTTCTAGCTTTGTCCAGATTTATTGTCCTGGGGGATTGAGAGATATGTCTACCCCAATCACAACTGAGAGGTATGTAGCCACCCCAGTCACAGTGCTGTCCTTGATTTGTTCATTTTTTGTACCATTAAACTCGTGATTTTCAGCCATTTCATACAAGCACTTTACAGAAGCTTGAACACATTCACCTTTGGTTTACATCTGCGGAAGCATGCCTTTTTATACATTATATTTCTTTTTGACACCAAATGTTCATAGAATTTACTATGTATCATTCTAGTCCTCTGACACATTGGAACACAGATATGATGTAATAGCTTTTATTAGGCCAACATAAAAAAGACTTTAGGCTTTTCCCGGTTAGTGGTCTCCACAGCAGAACTCCGGTCCGCTCATGATTGGCAGTAGATTTTTATGGTGCTGAGTTACCAGCCCTATGCCCAACCTTCAAAGAAGGCACACCCATTCATGCTCGTACCTACCTGCATGTCTTTAATGTCACTCGACCATGGGGATGACATGCAGACTCCACACAGATGGTGCTCCAGCCGCGAATCGAACAGGTGAACCTCTTGCTGTGAGGAGACAACACTAACCGCTGCACCACCGCGGCTACATTACTTGAGCTTTTGGGCTAGCCAGAGCCCTTTGTTGAGAGTTCTGAAGTTAGTAATGTTCTATCATTTCTTTCCAACTGGCTAAAAAAGACTTCAAAATGCCAGTGTGGAGAGAAAAAAACATGCAACTCTGATGTTTAGTACGACAATACATCTGGGGTACAGATACACAGTGTATGTGAGTGACTGTGTCAGCATGTGAGCCTAAAACCTTGGAAAACTTGGTCATGCCCTGCCACAAAATGCAAAATGTTGCATGTTGTATTACTGTTGTGTTCATTTAGCAGAGGAGACAACAACTCAAGAGACTGCTCAGATATTTAATGAGAAGATAAATTACAATACAAGAGATATGAATGGAGATTAGTAAAATTCAGGGAAAGCAAACAGTTATATGTGCAATTTACATGTCTATACAAACAAAATGTGTGATATAATAGATGTTTTGGCTAACAGAAAATATGACTTTATGATAATGTCCAATTCAGGTAAAGTGATATGTTATGAAAAGGGCAATGACTGCCAAGGGAAATTATTAAATAGATTGTATGGCTATTGTGTTCCATTAGTACTCCATACAGGCTGTGGTTAGCTTATGGAAAGAAAGATAACATTTTTTTTCTTCTCTTTCTCTCTCTTTCAGGTTCTGACAGCTATGCCATGACAATAGTCCTTTGACCATTAAGGTCTTGTTGATCGTTAAGCTTATGTTTACTAGTGTTTTCATTACAATGTTACCTTATGTGAAAATAAATACTCTTGTCATAAGTAAAGCACCAACCCCAACAATCTTATAGTTAACCATTAACTTTCTGAAATAGTTTGGATGCAGGGTAAATTCATCATAAAATCCTGTATTACCAGAAAAAATAATATATGTTATTCTTCCATAGACCTTATTTGCTGTCCACTATTAGTTGTTCAGAGGAAAAAATTCTTAAATGCTTTAGTGTCTCATAAAACCAATATCCAGGTTGAAACCACTGACTGTTAGTCTAAGCAACTAAATTAACTTAATCTCCATTGTTGTTTTATCCAAAAGTGAATAGAAATGTCCTTGAAGAACCACATTATCATATCTAATACAAAATTATCAGAGTGAGAAAAATATGATGCCACTGGTTTGTCAGTCATTTTGCATGTAACTGTGTCTATGGATATTCATCCTAGTTTCAAGTGACTGGCCTGTCTTTCTTATATAAACTGTACAGAGATATTATAAACACTAAAACAAGAAGTAGAAGAACTAAGACTAAATAAACTAGGAAAACTTCTAAGACCCTTTGAGAAAAGAAACTGGACCTGCAATATTTAAGCACTTTTGTTCTTCATTAGAAAAAGTTCTATTAAATAAAGTTCTAGTACATAAAGAATGAACGCGCTTAAGTATTGCAGGTCCAGTTTCCTTTCTCAAAGGGTCTAAGATGTTTTCTTAGTTTATACAGAGATATTGACTGCATGTTATTAGATAAACCAATTTTTACAGGTGCATATAAATGAACCTTGAATTTGAAACTTCTGTTCTGTGAAGCTATGTTGGAAGCAATTAAATCATCTGATATGTTTTGCACCTTGGATGGCTACAGGGTTTTGCACTGGTTTGGACCATGATCTACTCTGGTTCTTGTGTACTTCTCAAAAGAAGAGTCTATAGATTTAGTGACTCTTTAAATGCCAGCATCGGTTGTGCCTGAAAAATGTTTCTCAACTGTCATCCTCTCTGAACATTTGAAAGCCTCCTTAAAATTCTATAGAGCTTTTTAAATTCTGTCATAAGGGTCACTCTCTTTATACTGGTGGAGCTGTTCCCATGGAAGTTGTGTTGCTCTGTCTGCTGTTTTGTCAAATTCCCTGGCACAGTGACCTTGAACAAGCATGGCCTCTTTCAGCAGTGACAACTATGTGTCTCTCTCTGCCTCACTAGAACAAATGTAATGATGTCAAAGCGCTTGACTGTAAGTAAGTTGACTTTTTTGTGGCGGAGATGATTACTACTTGTGTGCAGATACATCTGTCAGCTGTATTCTTATAGACACATCTCCATAATGTCCCATTGTGTATAGTAACCTTAGTGACAAGGAGGAGAATTTAACAGATGGGAAGATTATGTTAAGTCCCGGTATGGTTATTCATCACTCTATTAAGAACATCCCACACAAGGATGACATTGCTGCATCCACTTATAAGTGAAAATAGATTATCACAACATCATTCCAGATATAATAATTCAAGAAAGAGAGAGTGATAGCACAGTTACTTGTTGAACACAGAACTATATTGTTAGTTGAATCTAGAGGCTGATAAACTGCCTGGTATTAATGATTCAGTCTCTATTAATTGTGTATTGAAAAGTATGCAAAGTAGAGTGTTGTCACTGACATAATTGTCATTGGATTTTAGATGTCATTTATTGTTTTGGTAGGACTGTGTAAAGACATTGGTCTAGCTATTGTTTTTGTTTTGATAAAATCGGTTTATTAATGGATGAAAGCATTAATTTTTATAATACATTTTTTGCATATACAAGACTAAATAAATGTTCTTATCCTTTTGTTCACCTGGTCTCGGGTTATGATTGAATGTTTCCTGCCAGTGTGAGAGTGGCCAGTGGGTGGGTGTCTGTGTGGGAGTGTGGTTCATGCATGGTCTGCTAAGAAATTTATTAATGTGGTGAGGAATGACAGTGCAGTATTCAATTCAGAGATATGTTAATAAGCCTATAATAAGGTCTTTCTTACTGTGGATAAACCTGTTTTTGAATCACATTCTCTCATTCTCACTTTTATTGACTGCTAAGCTTTAGAGGTGAGGATTGTAGTAAATCCTAGGATTTCTGCCCCCTTTTATGTTTTATGCAGCTGCTAATACTCTTAAATTCTGACATGTAACTTTTTACTTGAAATGCTAATTTCCCTTTTCTTTAAACAGCCTCGATGCTCGCAAGTTTGAATTCACTGGTACTTTTTCTAATTTTTGCTTTATTGCCCAGGTTAGCCCTACTAGGCCAATGGTTTCTTTTCAGGGGACACCAAAATGGTATTCATACTGAATAGGGGAAATTTGTCTTGGGCATTGGGAAAGTTCTACTTCTGTCAATGGGGGAGTACAAGAACTGGCACAATGATGCTTTGTCTACACGCACCCCAGGATTCATCAAGCTCTGCACAGTGTGCAGGAATAGTGCAAGAGCTGCTGCAGGCAATATGGCTGACGTGCAATCCAGGAACAAGCTCCCGGGATGTGCATGAGGGCTCCTGCACCATTTCTGCATGGACACAGCCCCTGTATGCTAATTACCTCATTTGCTGGTAAAGATCATGCAAATGAGGTGAATTAGCGATCCAGGAAGCAGGCAGGCATCTGTGCAGGAATAGTGTAGACTGCAGAAATGTATTTAGCCAGTAGCTGAATACATTTCTGCAAACTACAAAATGGAGGCATGCCAGCTCATAAAAAAGCATGTATTATAAGGGTTAGGCATGCTAATAGCCAAATATATGGCCATAGGCATAAAAAATAGTTTCAAAATGATAAAAAATAACTTTTTTTGGCCGATTTCGGCCGTTTAAGAGAAGGGCAGCGGTGCGCAAACAAGATCAGCCTGAAAAAAGCTGGAAATAAGCTTTTAAACCAAAATCATAATTTTGCCATAATAGTCAATGGCATGCATATCACAACAAGACCATGGAATAGTGGTTGCTAACGGGGAAGGCTGAGTGTCAGTTTTGTAACCATACATCAGCAGTCACTTCTATGCAAATGAGGGGAATGATACTAAATCACAGATTTCCCCTCAGTGCTAGCTTGCACCCAACCGTGTAGGTGCAATAACACCATGGTCTAAGCCTAAGAGCCAGATGACCTCATGAGGGGAGAGTGTCATGACTGCTGTAAGCTTACTGGAGCAAAGTGGCCCATGTTTGCCCTTAGCTAAGCATAGCTAAGGAAGGGGGTGTGTCTGAAGCTGCCTAGCAGTATTTACATTGCCTAAACGGGTGTGCACTGGGTTTTAAACAAAACAGGAAATAGCAGCTCCATTCACATCTGAGCACTGGGTTTGCGCGGCGTATCTTGGGGCTTAAATGGGAAGGCAATGGGAAGGGAAAACAGCAGTAGGAAGGTAATCAAGGAAAACTAGCATAGCTGGCAGGTGAAATGTATCAGAATCAGCCAATTACACAGGCAGCAGCCCAGCACATCACTATAAACTATGCAAACACCTTACACTCTCTTTTTTCCCACAAACTTTACACCACCGGTGTACACAGACGGGCAAATTTTACCTAACAAAACTAACAAAATGATAGGGGCTGCTGTCACTCTCATACATCAATATGTGGAAGAGGCTGAGGATGTGAATGCTGAAAACCAACCCATAGACAGGAGAAGGAAAACAGTGTACAGACCCAGGGTAACCTACCAGGGGCTACATGAGCTGGAGTTAGTGGAGCGCTATAGGGTGGACAGAGACTTCCTACAGCAAATTGTTGAGCTGTGCTGGCCATGCCTCACACACAGAACCAACAGAGGGGAATCCATCCCAATGGATACCATATGTAGGCTTAAGAATACTAGCCACAGGTACCTTCCAAAGGCCAACTGGGGATATCATTGGGATCTCACAGGCATTAGCATCCAGGGTACTCCACCAGTTCCTGGATGTCATGTCAACACATGCCAATGAGCACATATATTTCCACAACACCCGTGAGGAGTTGACCAGCAATATGCGTCTCTTCCACCAAATAGCACAATACCCTGAGGTAGTGGGTGCTATAGACTGCATGCATATACACATGAAAGCACCACCCGGTGAGTGGGGTAGGGTCTACATAAACCACAAGGGCTTCCCTTCCATCAACTGCAGGCCGTGTGTGATGCCCAGGGCATTATAATGAATGTGCGTTCTGGCAGCTCTGGAAGCTATCATGACTCCCACATATGACATATGATGCAGCTGTACCAGAGATTTGCCAGTGGGGACATCTCATATGGCCACCTGGTGGGGGATGCTGGTTACGCACTGGAGCCACGGCTGATGACACCCATCAGAAACGCACACACACCAGAAAAAGAACTGTATAACGAGACACACGCAGAAACCAGAATCATAATACAGTGTGTGTTTGGGATGCTCAAGTCACAGTTCCGGTGCCTGGACATATACGGTGGAGCCTTGCAGTACTCTCCAGCTACACATATTTTCATTGTATGTGCCATGTTACACAATATGATCCTGCAGAAACAGCTGCAGCAGGAACAGCATGGGGCAGGGCCACACAGCCCCCCACCATTGCTAAGGCCAACACAGGCACAGAGTGACTCAGAGGAGGAACAACCTGTGCCTGCCCCTGTAGGCAGAAGGAGGTGTGCCCATTATGCCCAGGCTTTAGCAAAGAGGCAATGCATAGCACATACACTGACACGATAGGAACCCAGCGAATGACACCTCTCACTGACTCGCACATACAGTAAAAGGGATGCCAAACATGACACTACCTGTGCTTTACCATGTATAGGGAGTGTACTATGTGCATCTGACATAGTCAGCCCTCCAGCACCATCCTCAGTACTGGCATAACCACAAGATAAGTCACTCTCCCTATCAACTGCTGAATGGAGTAGCATGTTCTGCTGCTTGTATCTATGGTATGGATGTAAGCATGCAAGGCTGAATGGGATGACAGCAGATAATAGACACCTATATGGGCAGCATGAAATCCATAACAAATACTAGTGTCAACAAAATAGGCAGTACTGGACAAGGTGACAAATCCCACTGCAGGATATGTAGTGGGCCAAATGTGTGCCATAGGACACACACATGTATGTCAGTGAGGCTCACATACCCAACAACAGTCTCAGCCAGCAGGACAGGTGTAGATGACCACAGAGAAAGGCTGTGCTAAGGCCTCCAAATTAATGGCAATGGAGAACAGCCTCCCTCCAGACCTAGACAGACAGACTATAACAGGTCAGGCAGTTGGATGCTAGTTCTGAAGGTAAGAAGTCTGAAACTGAAATGTAGGTCAATAAAACCTAAGATCTGTACTCCACTGATATGCCTCTAGTCTGAATGATAGGTTAGAATACAAAATGAAATGGAAGCCAACAGAGTACCTGAAATACCAGTACAGTCAAAGCAAATGTTTATGGTTGTCAGGTGTGCCCCCCCCCCCCACAAGCCTATGTAGAAATGTAGAAACATGTACGTGTGGGTTTAATAACAGTGGCGCACAGATTACCTGAGCTGGTCCAATTAGCAGGATAGATTATTGCATGTGTACAATATGCTGGGCTCTGTGTGTTAGGTTGTTGTGTGTTGTATATTGTGTGGAAGTGGTCAGCATGTAGGGTTGTGTCCTGGTGGCCTATGGCCAGTACTGTTGATGATAGGGCCATGTTCTGACAACTGCAGTGCCAACCACAATGCATCCCAGCAAGACCCAATCCAGCAGTCATCCATACTCATTGTTCAGATGTAATATCTGTCACCATCTGAAAGATGGACATGCCATGAATGTGGGCCCAGACATACACAAAGTGCACAGGTGGAAGTACCCTAGACAGAGTACATAAAATGTAACTGTTAATTGCACACACCTTTGGAACTGTACATACAGGTTAGCAGCACATTAGTTGTCTGTGTAGTATGGAATACTGATGCAGTCTGGCCAATCACTGGCAGACCACAAAAGGCACAGTTATGAAGCATGGAAAAACTGCTGATGTCCTAGCACAAACCAGCATTAAGGGAATGTCCCAGGTATATCTGTGAGTCAGCTGCAAGAAGCTTCCATATCACACATGCACTCAGCTCACCCCACAATCAGCCACAGGTTAATCACAGGTCATATCCCTGCTGTTGGGAATGAGTACAGTATGACCCCTACTTCTGCATGAGAATACCCACAGAATGCAGCATGCTGAAGAGGTGTCCCATGCAGGTGTGTCCCTAGCTGTAAGCAGCACCCTGCCAGCATCCACACCAATGGATTAATAAGGACAGGAACTATTGCCATTAACACCTTGCACACCTACCCTGTCACCTCAGGGGAATCCAGTGGCTTGCAGCATGGGACTGTAGGATTGACAGAATGCACTGGTCTGCTACAGATGGCCTGCATCACTACCAAATGCCCTACAGTCCTCGGTCAAAGGCTTGTGCTCACCCATACTGCCAATGTTGTTATCTCATAGGGTCCCAAATAACAACATGACACATTCCACAGAACACAAATGCAAGGCCATGTTGACAAATTGCAGTAGCATGCCCACCATATCCTGCTGGTTTGTGTGGATATGGCTGTTCTACATGATTTAAAATCTGGCATGACAGTGTTATGTGGTTGAGGAAACTCTCACCTGTAGGGCTATCTGCAGACTGGTCAGAGCTTGGAGTCTTACATGTGTTGCATTACTCACACATTTCCTATCTTTAGAAATGCAGTAGCATACTCTGATTATTGCAGTCAGTACATGGTGACATCCATGTGAATTACTGACTTCATATCCCTCAGAAGACATACGTTACAACCAACCCTGTTACATCAGTAAATGTATGAGTTTATCACAGCAACATGTCAATATTGGCCCTGTGTTTGTGCCTCCAACCCCAAGTCTGTCAACCTTTGTACATATGTCATGCAGTAGGAGGTGGATATCTTTAGTATATCATTATTTACTGACATCATACCTGATAACAAGCCAGTGAGATATTGGACTGCTAGACATGTTATGTATGGTAGGCCTTATATTTGAGGACAAAACCTGGACATTCTGTTGTAGTGTGTACAGTAATGGGTCTGTGTACTTATGGTGATTGTTGACAGAGTGTATATTGTGAATATGTAACTTGGCTTGTGTACAAACTGTGGTGGATGTCATTGTTCTTGGTCCTGTTCTATCTGATGTTGCATGCTACTCCAGTGTATGGTACCCTATCAGTGTACATGGTTGTAGGGCCA